>NW_026728914.1:235000-486594 GCF_030272615.1 Cryptomeria japonica
AGTCTTTATTTTCTTTCCAGTTTGATTTTCTACTAAGGCTTTAAATTCTTTAAATTTTGATAATACTTCATTTTATTCTTTGAGTTTTATGAAATAGATCCAAGTTTTCATAGAGTAGTCATCAACAAATATCACGTAATACAAGAAACCCCCTAGTGATGGTAATGACATTGGACCACAAAAATTAGTGTGGACAAGTTCTAGTACAACCTTTGATTTGTGTTCACTTGAGGGAAAGGACCTCTTTGAGTTCTTCCCTAGAGCACATCCCTTACAAGTTCCAACATGATTAGTTTTTAGGTTTGGTAATCCTATGGTAATCTTTCCTATAGAAGGTAGAACACTAAATCAAAGATGTCCTAACCTTCTATGCCAAATTTCATTTGGGTTTGATACTTCATGGTTTAGTGCTTGTTTTTGAATATTACATAATTTGTATAAACTACCATCTCTAGATCCTATAGGAATAGCATTCTTTATATTAGAATTTTTAGGCCAGAGTAGATCTTTATCTTCATGGAAGGTGACACGATATCCTTGATCAACTAGTCCTGAAATAGAGACTAAGTTCCTTTTAATACCTGGTACAAAAAGAACATCTTTTAACTGTAGTGTAACCCTTGTTCTTAATTGAATTGAGCAGGTCCCAATTCCTTTCAGTGGATAGGTAGAATTGTCTCCTATTGTAACTTCTTCAGTTGAGTGGCCTTCAAACGTTTCGAATTGATCTCTAAATCCAATTATGTGACGAGAGGCTCCACTATCGATTATCCACATATGTTTGTTTGAGTTTAGTTCACTTGATAAAGCTAAGAAAAATAGAGGATTCTCTATTTCCTTAACTTCAGCTATGGTTGCTTGAGCTTTCTTCCTTTTTGGACAGAATCTGTTAGTGTGTCCAAATTTATCACACTTGTAGCATTGAATCTTGGAGAAGTCTCTGCTTTTGTGGTTATTTCCTCTTTTATGTTTGAACTTCCTTTTATTCCCTTTGTTGCTTATGTTAGCATGTAGTGCTTGAATTTCTCCCTCTTTGTTTGGACCCAATCCTCTTGTGATTAGCCGAGATTCTTCTTGAGTACAATCATTTTTGAGTTGATCGAACTTTGGTAGTGTCGAATGAGCACTGATGCCTTGAATGAAGGATTCACAACTAGATGGCAGTCCCTTCAGTGCTATTAGAGATAGCTCCAAGTCATCTACATTATTTCCAATAATTGATAATTGGTCTTTCAACTTTGAAATCCTCATGAAATAAGATGTAATTGATTCTCCTTTGTTCATGTAGATATGCATTAATTGTTGTTTTAAGGTGAGCAATCTGTTTGCATTATTTATTTCATATGAATTTGAGATGGTTTTGAACATATCATAAGCTGCAGTAAGTTTTGAGATGGTTGGAAGAATGTGATCTTTAACAGCGTCAATTATGATTTTCTTAGCCTTCTTGTTGTGTCTTTTCTAGGTTGTTTTCTCTGGCTCATCTTCAAGCATCTTAGTGTCTTCTTCAATGTATGCATCTAATGCGAGTTCTTGAAGAATTGTTGTTATTCGAATTCCCCATGAGACAAAGTTGGATGTGCCTTCAAGTCTATCCTCCACTCTAACATTGTTCACCATGATTGCTTTCCTTCACTTCTAACTACAAGTCTAAAAAAAAAAAATTGTCTCTCTTTTTTATTATTTCTCTACCAACGTGGCTTTGATACCATGTTAAGGAATCTGATCAGAAATAGAGAAAATAATACTCTTATTATATTTAATAAGTATGGACTTTAAGTGAGATTTGATTTATATCTAAATATAAATCTACAATAGTTCTATAGTAATGTTGACGGTTTTATCAAACTTGCGATTGCCATTGTAATTGATCACATTGTTGAAGGTGACAATGTTGTATATATATGGGAATGAAGAGTCATGCCCACGTAGGGGCATGAACTCTACGTGGCTGTATGCCACGTAGAGTCACGACCCTACAGGGACATGACTCTCCATCTCCCCTCCAATATCTATATATATATATATATATTGAAGTGTTCAATCCGAAGGAAGCTATACATTAACACAAACCAGTTAACAATCAAACTCAAACAAATGAAAGGTGATCATCAATATATGTACATTTGAAATAAGATTTAAATTTATACCTTTCCAAATCAAAAACAATATTTTCATTCAAAAAATGTCAAATTTAGGTAACTTTGCTAGGAATTGAGGCCAATCTTATAGGAGAATAATATACCAAGATAAAGCTTTATGTTGAAAGGGTTTGACAAATATAAACCCAAGAAAACTAATCTATTAAAAAAAAAATTGTTTAATGGGGAATTTAATGTATAGAAAAAAATTGTACTCAATATTTGAAACCCTAGGATGCGTCAATATAAGCTTTGGTAAAAGATACAATAAGAAAAATGGGCAATCTTAGGTCTAAGATGGCTTTGTAGATAGTTTGAAACATGTTTGCATAATTATAGAGTGAAGAGAACCAAGGAAAATGCATAAAAAGTCAAGAATGGCAATTATGAGGAATTTTTATTGTATGAAGGAGAAATTAACCAAGACTTGCAAGCTTTTCAAGATGGTTAAGTGGATTACATGAAAATTATGAGTTATATGTGAGAGGAGACTACTTGCAAGATTTCTTGAAAGGACTCATGATCCTAATATCTTGAAGCATACTTAGCCTTAGCCTCAACCCACAAGATCCAAGAGCATGTGGATTTTGGAAAAAGAGATTACTAATGGTTATGATACATCAATTGAAAAAATGAGAGCATAACTTCAACGCACCTATGTAAATGGAACATCTCAAGGATAATGGTTTGACATAGATGCAGACATGTGATCAACATGTTTGAGGATAAGAAAGATAGTCTGATAGACCATGTAGATGTACTCATGACATAAGATGGTTGTAAGACGGTTTGGAAGTATGTTATGTATTAGCTACACCATGGTTAAGTTAGTAGCACACAATTCATAATTTGATTGAAAAATGCAATCACATAGATTGATTTTTACATGTTATATGAATATTAGTTGAGTCTCTATTCATACTTGTATTGTTGAGAAAAGTTGTCTACGACATAAGGAGATTAGCTTCCTTAGATAGAGTCTCTGTATTTTGATCCACATTCCTCCTAATTTCAATATTTGGCATTGCATTTTTGGAGTTAATATTTTCTATCACCAAGGAGGTTATTTTCAGTTTTTATGTCATAACATCTCCCAAAGTAAATGTTTTGATTGACTATTCTTTATATTGCACTAAAATAGAGTAAAGTGTCTTAAAAGCTTATTAGAATGCTCTACATTCCACTAGAGTGATAAATATGGTTGTGCAAACTTCGGGATTTGATCAAAGAGGTATAAGGTTTTATCCATGCAAGTGTCAAATAACTTGGTGTATCACAATGCAATATCCCAAATATCATAATGTTACAGCTAGTTTGAGATGCTCTCTTTTCATTAGTTCAATGTTTATCTATTTATGTCAGCACACAGTGATCAGATACTTTAGAAGAAGGTTATAGGGATATTGTGCATAATCCAAAATGCTCATATGTTAGTCTACATGAAGTTACTGGTCTCTCCTGAGTAGCACACAGGTGTAAAATTGATAGTTTTATTGAATTTTCTATTGTTAGGCCAACAATCTTGCTTCTTTCACTTGTAGTCTGATTTTTGATTTATTAGATTTTTTTGGAGGATGTGTTGTAATATTTTTGGGCTTGGTTATTCTTTAATTTAAGAAATAAAAAAATGTTTGCTAGAAGGATCTCAGTGTTACACTTTTGCCAACTTAGATTCCAATTTTGGGTGTACTTATAGGAGGAAAATTTATTCTTCCCAAGTCAGATGAAGTGCAACCAACTCAACCAATGTATCACTTAACCCTTTTATCAAAAGGGTAACACATTTAAGATACCTTATCTAACAAATCAGTCTCACACAACTTGGACCCAACCCATTTCTTCCTTCAAACTTCACTTATTATTAATGAAGCAAAACCTAAATATCCTATCTAATGAATCCCTAAATTCAGCAAGTGACTTTGAATACAATGCCTTACTTAAAAAAATAAATAGGACTACAATGTAAATGCTACTACATTTTCTCCCTTAAAATTTAAAGGGAAAAATAATTTTAAAATAGATTTTATTACTAGAACGTAAATAATACATCAACAAAAAAAAAAAATAGGCCCTAACATAAAACAAAACGAATTACTATAGATATGCAACATGAATACCATTAATCCATCAATATTATTTCTTAACACTCAAGAAGAACCAAAAAAAACTTAAGATGAATATGTATAACATTTGTTAATGTTAATCCATGGTTTTTGAGCTACTTATATGATAAATATTAAAAGGAAATAGATTTATAAGGACTTCAAACCATAAATTTAACAAAAATAAAAATCATAAAAGAAATGGTGAAGTTTAATACTCTATCCCCTTTGTAGATAAAAGATGTAGAATTTTTTTAGTGAAGTATACATATAGTTGAACAAAGCTTGAAATAAAATTAGGGTATAAAAAATAGTTACCTTAAATAGTTGGAAGAGGTCATGTAGGCAAAGAGTGAAAAGAGAAAGCCTATAGAAATCTTGATCATAATACTTGCCATTGACTTAACATGCTTGTTTATGATGTGTGTCCATTAAGGCATCTAATTTCTTTCTCAATGCATCGATTTTTTTCAAAACCAGAAAATGCAAACCCCACATTTGCATATTCCTAGGATTTCACAGTTGGAGCTCCCACAAACAAAACTATATGAGATACACTTTCATGCTTGCCAGAGAAAATCTTTAAATGACTAACCTAAGTCTTTTATAGCTCTCACCTTTATTTTTATTTTTCATGGGTATGTACAAATATTAGTGTATGCTCATAATAATGCTATTGATTGTTCACTCTCTATACAATACTTATCCATATATTGCATGCCCACATCATCTCTGCGTGGAGACTGCAAATTTGTCGACACACTAAATACCCTAACTTGTTGAATCATCAAAATTGGTTCTTACTTGGTATCACATTATACACAATGATAGGGAAGGCCAGAAGCATTATTTTGATTGTAACTAGTCACTAAATCCAAACCCAGTTAGAAACAAATAAAAATAAGGAGTCTAAATAGAGTCATGGATGTGTAAATCCTAGAAGGATGTACTTTATCTCACATTGTATATCTAAAAATATTTCCTACCATATTGCAATCGGGAATAAAGGCCAATAACAAAATGCCAGAAAAAGTTGAACTATATTTATCTTAACAAATATGCAACTTCATTGATGCAAGTAACAACAAAAAAAATAAATCATGATTCATTATTCATGCTTAGTTTAATCACTACTTAACTCTTCCCCTCCACTAAAGTTTCATGCATGGTAGGGACTAATGATAGTAAGCAATAAAATTGAAGAATTTTTTTTTTATAATTATAAGACATAGCTATTTATAACAAGTGTTACAGGGCAAAGAAGTTGATGCCAAAGAATGGAAGAATAATCATGATAATTTGACTGTGCCACTTGTCCATCTAGGCATTGCAATTTCTTGCCATGAAGCACAAAAATAATCATAATAGAAGGAGAACTGAGTGCCTTACCACAAAATTCATGTTGGTCCATTTCTGCAAGTGTGTGGACCTAGTAAAGACTTTGTCCAACATCATATTTACTAAATATGAATAGTAAGAATGTATTAAAGACAGAAAGAAAGTTGTATCTTATAGCAGGTGTTTGTTATACATTATTTCCATTTTTATTGAGGCAAGAACACATGAAACTCTCAACATTGAATCCTTGATATTTTTGTAGTACAACCTCTCTTTTCTCATCTTTTGCTTGGCATTTTCCCAACATTTTGCTTTCTCCACCCTTATCTTTTTTTTTATTAGTAAAGGCAGAGCCGAATTCATATATTCAATTAGAAAATTACAATGTATACATTCATGAATCAGAAAGGATCATAACCTAATATATGTGATTGAAACCATTCCTTGGATTTTCTGGAAGAGAATATAATTTCAAGGCAAAGCAAAAAACCCTATACATTATCTTCATTCATCCCAAAAAACTATCATAGTTTATGGCAACGAAGAACAAAATTATCTTTCAAACAAAAGTTTTAGCAGAGGATTTTTTAACAACAGGTTTAACAGAGATTATCTAAAATATCTTATAGACAAAAAACACTTAAAAAACCAAAAGCCAGTTATAGGCTTTGAAATGTCAACAAACATAACCATAAAAATAAAACTTATCTTTCAATTTTCCTCGAGAGGCTCAGTAGGGGGAGTCGGGGTTATGCCTCTTCCTCGACCTCTACAAGGAGACCGGCCTCGACCGTGACCATAACCATGACCCAATCCTCTGCCACCTCCTCTCCTTCCCTGTTCAGCCTGGGGTTCCTCTTCTTCAACTTTTGGTGGCAGGATTCCATTTAACCTTGCAAATTCGTGGTGTTCCTCCTCCCTGCCCAGATCTTCTGTATTCTCACCCATTAAACGCCACTTAAGGTATCTGAGCCCCATACCAGCAAATGCTCTTTGATTGTCTAGGTCCTTGCCTTTAAGGTCTAGTAGAAAGGGATAATACTTAATTAGTTCCCCGGGAATGTTGAACAAAATTCTATCACTTGCCCGAGGAGCTCCTGAGTCATGACGTGCCTTGTTGATAATTTCTTGTAATTTTAGAAATATTTCTCCACTCTTATCTTACAAGGGCTAAAGCCCAAATTTTTTGATGATATTAGTTGCAGGATAAATCTATTGTTGACTTTTAAAAGATAAAAGGACTGGATGTTAAACCATTAATCTTCAGCGGCTCATGAAAATAATGTGGGTAATATAATCTTCTAATTATTGCAACATATTGAACAATTTGAATACCTTACATCTTTATAGACCATGGAAGCTCGGTTGCTCTATGAAGCCATGCAATTGCGCACAATAATTCATCCTCCAAAAAGCATATAGTGTATAAAGAAAACACATAGTTCTATAAGCATATCATTGCCAAGCATTTGCAATTGTATATGAAAGATAACATAGATGAGAAGTTACATTGTATCCTCTAATTGATCTGTAAAACTTTCGTGACATTAATAATGCTATTGTCATACTTTCTCCTATATTTGTCAACAAAGTCAAAGAGTTGCAAGATAGTCACAAAAATTGAACAAAACATTATATTGTTCAACATGAAATATTAGAAATCTTCTTGTGCATGTGTTTTTGCATTTTGTAAACTGATACATTCTTTTATTTGTCCACTCTATTTTGTTTGTCAGGATTGATTCATATTCTTCTATCATTGCATCTCATTTTTTCTCTTAGGGTGAATCACATACAAATAAAATAGACTTCTATAAGATGGAGATTTCAAATGTCAAGTTGTTCCAATAGTTTTCTTGGTAATCTTATAATGGAATCTCTTATAAGCTTTAGGAATTATAATTTTTTCAGTCGTTGATAGTTTTTGGTGGTCCTAGCTTTGTATTGGCTATGATCTAGAATGTTGCCTCATATTATATCTATATTTTTTATCGTATCAAGCAATACTAATAAATACATAAATTGGAGTAGATCCACCACATAAACCTACAGAAATATGCTATTTCTTGAGCATTGTTTCTCTATTAAGTGCGAAGTAAAAAGTTTTATTTATTAATGCTCACATTCATGTTAGCTTTCTGGAACAATGTTTTTATCATGGAATGGTATTACTTATTACAAAAATGATATTCTTGTCATAGACCTTATAAATCAATTGTATATTAATGTGGTTCTTTGTCTTTGAAAGTTTGAGTCCATGAATTATATCCAGTTTCTAGGAGATGATTCACCATTAGTCTTGTCCTTGGATAGTTTTAGTTGTGTAGTTGAAGAGCAGGAAATCTTCAAATTAATGTTCAGTACAAAAAGCCATTTTTTCTTCCTTAGCTACCAGAGATGAAAATTTCTAATAATATGTTGGTGTTATCTCAATCAAAGAGGCAATAACGTATAACATATCATATCTTGTTGGTTTCTGTTAGTTATAAACAAGCAAAGAAATTAATACAAAATAGAAAACAGAGAAAGAATAATAGACACAACAAAGAACTCAAGACATAAGATTAACGTGGTTCACCACTAAATGGCTACGTCCACCAGAAACGCAGGGAGACTTCTTATTAACCAATATCCAATTACACAGTACATCATGTATGGGCTGCACATAGCCATTTATATAAACATATCAAATATGAAATGAAGAGTCTTTTGGGGAAGACAAACAACCATGTGACTGTTGGGCTTCATATACCCAACAATCTCCCCTGTGAAGTCCAACGGGCATAGCTTGTAACATTCCCTGCATCTCCATTCCAAGGCTCATACTACAACCAGCTCTTGAGAAGATTTTAATATCGCCAAACTTTGTTCATGAACAATGCGAATTAATCTTCTCCAAGTCAGATCAGAGTTAAAAACATATTCTCTAACTACTTCATCCGATAATCCATAATTAGGAACGTTATTGTCTACGAATGCATAATACACTCTTCCATCAAAGTCTCTTGCTCTTGTGCTCCCCCATAATAGACTATCTAGAAGATCACCATTATCAGATTTTAATACCCAAATATAAAACTCTTGTACAAGTGTGAATAGCCTACAAACATCACTCCCAATTCTCACGGTTGCCTCACTGAATGAATTTGTTATATTTTGTGCAGAAACTTGTGTAGTACCTGCAATCAATGCATTCCACTCTGCCTCCACTGTTGCAATATGCAACAATAAATCATCACTTCTGCAATCTGCCTATTCTTCTTCAGGGTCATCCTCATTTGCTAGATTCGAGACTACATCCTCCTCACCCTGGGAGGCATCCTCCTCATCTTGGAAGGGAAACAAACTAGTCTCTTCTTCAAACAACGAATACAACAAACCCTCTTCTTCTTCAGCCAAAGTCTCCTCCTTTTTCTAGCCATCCCACCAATGATGTTTGGTTTCATCCTCCACTTGGACATCACTCTCTATCGAGTCTAGACTGCCAAGAAATTTTTTGATGACTGATTCGGCTTCATCATCTGATTTGGCCTCATCATCTGAAACTTCAACCTGTTTATTGATAACATAAAAACACCCAACTCTAGGATCAACTATCCAATCAGATCCCATCTCTGCTCAACATTTCACCATAGCTCTGATACCAATTGTTAGTTATAAACTAGCAAAGAAATTGATACAAAATAGAAAACAAAGAAAGAATAATAGACACAACAAAGAACTCAAGACACAAGATTAACGTGGTTCACCACTAAGTGGCTACGTCCACCAGAAACGCAAGGAGAATTCTTATTAAGCAATATCCAATTACATAGTACATCATGTATGGGCTGCACACAACCATTTATATAAACATATCAAATATGAAACGAAAAGTCTTTTGGGGAAGACAAACAACCATGTGGCTGTTGGGCTTCATATACCCAACAGTTTCTTCGCTAGTTGCCTCAATCTCTAGAGATAATCCACACACATAGAATCAAATGTGGGCTAGTAAATACTTCCTACCTAGACACTTTAAATTCCCTTTTGGAAAAGTTAAATGCCATTTGAAATCAGTGGTGGGAGTAGGCTAGCATGACAAAAGTGATGTGAAAGTGGGGCCAAAATAGAAATTGAGATTTTGGTAGTGATAATTATGCTGATTTTTCTGATATTGCATATTTCAGTTCTCCATGATTATAGATATATTTATGTTTTAATAGTTTGGTTTTTAATGCTAACAAGGTAGTACCTTTTCAGGCTACCAGGTCTATCGTCTAAGTTAGACACTCCCATGCTCCAGCTTCTTGAAAAGCAAGAAGATCCAAGTACTACATTATTTGATTCTGTATACCTTTATATATATCATTTCAAATCTTCTCAAAAATAATAAAAATAAAAGATAACCAACAGACCATTTTCATCAAACAAACATTTCACAGACAAATATTCAGTCCTGAAGCATAATTACCAACAGAAATCGCAAAGAGTATATAGTATAAGGAAAGAGAAATAAAATATTATAATTTGGTGAGTAGCGTATACCCGCAAAAGGGTTTTAGGGGGAGGTGTAAAGAAATTGACCAATGATGGAGAGGGGAGCGAAAAGGTTTTTTTTATTGTTAACTACAAAACCAAAGAGACAATTTAACCAAACAGATTGTCACAGCTGTTAAAAGTTTTTAGAAAATACAAGAGAATGAATGTGACAAACAAAACAACATTCAACAAAATATGAACATAACTAATCCATCGAATCTCTTGTTGTTGTCCCAATCAAGATTGCATCGGTTAAGGGAATAGAGAAATTATGAAATTAAAACAACCGTCTCCAATATGTTCAAAACTAAAAATATCTAGCAGTTCAAACTATAAAATGCATTTGGATCATAAGAGGTAAAAGCAACAGAAAAACGAGCATAAACTAAATACCGAGATGATTATATAAACTACGAAAAAAGAGAAAAAAATTTGCAAAATTTAAACCCCAAATAACAAGAAACAACACATTCGGACATTAAAGCCCTCTTTAAAAAATAAAAAAGACGAACCAAAGTTTCCTCCAACATAAACACGTTGAACTAAGAAAATAGTTAATAACACACCCAAATTATGGGCCAAAAAATAGACAGCATGAAAGAAATAGAGATCTCCAAGAAAAATTGAAACCATAGCATACCTTCGAAGCAAATATGAGCAGCTCCTGGTACAATGTTGATTTCTGCAGTACAGACGTCTCTACATTACAGTGACCTTAGAACTTGAAGAGACGAATTTCTACTCTGCGATAAGAACAAGCGTAAGGCCGAATTCTACCATCTATGCCTCCACGTTAGGCACGTCTGTAATATGTGGAAGCATTGACAGGGCATGTAAACTGTTTGACAGAATGCCTCAAGAAACTGTTGTCTCTTGGAAAGACTGTCCGTAATGCACCAAAAGATTTCTACCCTTTTCTAGCGGGGATAGACATCCATCCAAAGCATAAAGAGTAGAAGAATTTTGACATTTGTAATAGCTACAAATGCAAAATGTGGAAACATATATAAGGCATGTGTTCTGTTTTGCATGCAGGCCATGCGTCATAGTTTGTAACCATCTTCTTTTTGACAATATGTCCTGCAACGCACTGCCAGAGATCCCGGGCGGCATGCATTCTCTCCCGTTGAGAATCGAGCAGGCTTCTACAAGTCGTCAGCAACCCCAATCGGCAGGCGCCAGAAAACTTGGCCTCAACATATGAGATAAAATATATGCAGGTTTAATGGGTGCACATAAGATAATGGAAAAATATTGAAAAGAAATATATTTTCGATCGGTTGCTTGCAATCAGTTTAATCACAAGTTAATGTGAGAAGCCTCTGCTATAATTCTGAATAGGAACTAATAACATTGCTTGTTCCAAATGTTGGAGTCTAATCTCACCTACCCTGACTCATATCACCCGTATGCACAAAGATATCTGCAGACATGACACAAATGTATTTTACTTGGATTTAGATGAATTTGTTCAACGTACAATATGCAGAATTGTTATTTAATATTTCAGGTTTTCCCTCTTACTAGAAAATGATAGAAGAGTCTAGATGTTTGCCTTTAACTGTAGAAAACATTAATGTAGTGTGCTGGGGGCAGTCATTCGTAGACAGTTGAAGACATCAATAACATGAGGGATTTTTAATCAATCAATGATGAATAGATAAATGAAAAATATGGTTTGATGAATGAATGAAATTTTGTCTTTCCTTGTATTTTGCCCTGTTTGCCCTGTTTTGTATATATATATCTGTAAGTTTAATATAAAAATACACACATATCCAAGTTTTTATTATAAAAAATTATATTACATAAATGAAAAAGCATGAAGTTTTATATATAATTTCATTAAAAAACTTTATTTCACATAAATAAAAAATATGAAGTTAAAGTTTCTAAAATACAAAACAATATATACGCGTGCAAGTTTATTATAAAAATATATGCATATGCAAGTTTTTATTATAAAAATTTATTCTACATAAATGAAAAAGCATGCAAGTTCTATATATAGTTTCATTAAAAAAGTTTATTTCACATAATTAAAAATGTATGAAATACAAAATTCAGCTTGATATTCTGAAACACTAGTGGAAGATAAACATAAATTATTTTAAGATATTGCTTTGCATGAACTGTAGATATTTATATTGGGAGATAAATTCTTAAGATATTGCATTACATGAATCGTAGATATTTATATTGAGATATTCTGCATGAGGCTGTATAGTTAATGTTAGTTAAAGTTATATATTTAATGTAACTAATATGACTTAGAAAACTATAATTTGCATCTACTGGTTAATCCAAAGTTAAGCCATGAAACATTCGATTTCACATGCCAAAAAAATCAATTTGTCAATGTTAAATCAATAAAAAGACAATTACTTTACTGTCAAATCTATTAAAAACAATTACTTTACTGCACTTATAATAATTAGTATGAAATAAATTGAAAGAGTGCATTATTTAAAGTGGTAAAGATCTCATGAAGTCCGGCATGCAAGGTGGAGACAAATCAAAAACAATAGAAAACGCCCTACAAACGAATTTACCTGCAGGAAACGACCATTAGAAACGAGAAATGTGTTTGTCACATTGAAACACGAAACGATGGAAGATCGTCACGTTTCTGGCAACTAAGATTAGTGGTATCAGAGCAGGATGTGTTGTAACCACAAATTATTTTCTATGCACATTGTCATCACCAAGCTTTTGTATAGAAGCTACAAAAGTTTTCTTAATGAAATCACTTATCTCCTGATCAGACCTCTGAGACACCCTCCATCTCCCCTAATATGATAAATATGATAAATAGATAAAGCCATCTACGAGACAATAGCTGACCCTACCGATTAAATTAATTCTATTAGGTGAATAACCCATTGAGTAAACATAGATATACTTCATCGAAAGTTAAATCACATCGGCCAAAAGATACCGTTCGTGGGGAACTAAAAAGTTTCATCGAAGACATATTCTCATCGAAAAATAACAGATCGATAAAACCTTAAAAAGTCATCCAAGTAGACCATCGAAGAAAACAAAACATAGACCAAATGCTTGTTGGTTCCATCGAAAGAAAAGTTTCATCGAAAAAGAGAAATTGCCAAAGCATGTATCGATTAAAATGAAGCATCGATAAAAAACAAAACCCTCCTGACAAGGGTTCGGTTTCATCGATACCAAAAGAGGATAGGAACATCGATAAGAATCTGATGTCGATGGGATGCAAACAGGACACATCAGAATGAATTTTTAACGATGAGCTATAGTGTTGTCAGCTCAAACATTAATTGCTTAATAAGTACCCCAGGAAATGTAAGTCATCGAAGATGGAGATATGGCATCATTTGTAAGATACATAGTTGGTCATGCCTATGCATTAGAGAATGCTATGAGAAAGTGGACGAAGGAATTCCAGTACTACCGTAGTGACGACTACATCCATCCTCTGGGACGACTACATCCATCATCTGGGATTATTTAATTTATTTCTGCTAAGAATTCAGTAGTAATCTGTTAGTTAATTAGTTGCATTTTCAAAAGGGCATGTCCTTTCATTATCAAACTATTTCACTCTCTATAAAGAGGGGTTAATTGTTATGTTTAAAAGGAAGACAATACCTAGAATACTTCTGCAAATTTTGAGACTACGAATGTGTAAATATTTTAAAGTTAATTTATATAGTAGTTCACCTTTATTTGTGCAAGTTCTGGATTTAGATTGCCTTGGGTATCTGTTCTCTATTGATATTGCTTGCAAATTAGCAAGGTTGCTTTAATTATTTGGTGCGGTTGTGGATAAATTAGTTTGAATTTGAAGAAACAATGTTAATGTGAAATAAATAGTTTCCTTTAACTATTGCTTAGTTGGTCTTTCACAAATGAAAGTTAAACTCAATTAAGAAAATTCAAACTAATGTAATTAATATTTATGCACTCGGAGAAAGGACAACTAACAAACCCACTGCAAATTGAGGGTTTAAGAACTGTCTCATTAGAGTTATACGTGAATCCCTACAAGGAAATCAACTTTGAAGCTCAATTAGATCAAGGCACTGATCAATAACAATCTTCTGTATAATTCCTCTTTACCTTAAACTATTTTAAATTTACTTGTAAGTTAGCTTGAATAGGAGTAGAGAGAAAGCATAGATCGAATAGCTTCCACAACATCAATTTTGAACTCATCTACAATCCGGCTTTGAGAGATAGTGCCACTCAAGTAGTAGGAAAACTATTTAGGAAGCTCATTAAATCTGTTGTTAGCCAGAAGGTATACCCGCCTAGGTCTTGCAGAGCCTAAAGTGAGAGAGTTAGCAACCTCATCGGTGCACTCTACAAGTTGGCCAAATTAATTGGGAGATTTTGGAGATAGGGATTGACATTTCCTTAGAAAAATTCCAATCTGTTGATTTGATTCCAACATATTGATGATTCTGTTGGGGACAAACAAAGAAAAGACTTAGCTGTGGGAAAGAACTCAGAAGAAAATAGTAACTCAAAGAGAGGCGGTGACTCTAAAATAAGGAAACACATTTGTATGTACAGTAGAAGGTCTCAAAGACAAGGACATCCCCTCATACAATTGGAATTTAATCAAAAAAGAAATAGAACTAGTCAAAAGAAGGACAGTTCACCAGGCAATCCAATGGGGCCTAGAAATGTATTCCTTGATGAACAATACAATCACTATAGAAATGAAAAGGAGAGTGTTCCAAACCCATCTAACAATATACAAAAAGATCTATTTTCGGCTGGTGAAGGAGGAGAAGCCATGGATTTGACTGCAGTAGATAAAGCACGAAAATATAAGCATAGAGTTTATCCACTTGAAAGTTTTAATACTCCCCTTGGTTTCCCTTCTAGATCCTCTATCTTAAGATCAAGAGACTCAAGAATAAATTCTACGAGTTCAGGAGGCATGAATGAATTACCAGGGCGGTTTGAAGGACTAGTAAGGCAAGTTATGGAAACAACTATGGAAATGAAAAATCATGGGATGACAAAGGAAGCCTTGGATGCTTGTGCCTGGCTAGGCATAAAAATTGATGAAGATGACTTGACCCATGATTTACAGAGACATAACAGATTAGGAGTGGGAGAAAGATTAAACCAGAGGCCTCCTCAAAGGGAAAGTTTTGTGCCAAGGACAAACTATGGAGGTCATAATCTCATAGCATACGGAAACCCTTTATATCAAGGATATGACCAAAATTATAGACCCAATCATTTTCCCCACCATCAAAACCCTCCTCAAAACAATTCGTATAATGAACCCTATCCTGAACAACAATATAACCCATATAATCAATTTGCCCAACTCCCTCATTTTCAACCACAGTCTAGTCAAGCACCCCCTTTCACCCACCCTTATAGTAGTGTAAACCAAGGCCCATTTTATGAGAATCACTTTCAAACGAACCTGGGATACAATCCTTTGGGAGGGTTTGTGAACATAGATCAGTATAAGCAATTTGATTTCTCAGGAATAATAGGATGCCCACACCCTATCTCAAATGAGCTAAGAACAATAATTCCAAAATTTATAGTGAGTAATGCTATTATAGAAGAAGGACATTGTGGTGCCTTTGATATAGATATGGAAGATTTATGTTTTCCTCCTGACGACGTCAAGATGAACTTATTTATGCAGTCACTAACTGAGGATGTGAGAGATTGGTTTAGAGCACTGTCAAATGCCTCAATAAGGATTCTTGTAGGCTTCAAAAGACTTTTCTTAGAACAGTACAAAGACCACAACAACCTTGAGTTTGGATTGCATGTAATAATGACTATCAAAAAAGAACAAAATGAAACAGTGGTGGATTTTAATAAGAGATTCAATAAAGTCTTAAATGAGCTCCCAGATAGAATGAAGCTTGTGCTTGAAGTGAATATCCTTTACTGTATAAATACCTTTGACAGTAGGGCTAGTGCAAGGTAATGAGTCACAAATTCACGGAAGTCTACGCATTGGATAACATGCTCTTAAAAATGGGAGCTCGTTTATGCTTTGGGCCCCCGAGCGGAAAGGTAACGGGGGCCCGAAGTGAAAATAAACGGGCCCCCGTTTTGTTCTAAAATGAGGCCTTTCTTTTAAACAAAACGAGCACCGGTTTCTACATCATATTTTACCCTTTTTTGGGGGGCAAATTTTTTCATTTTCACCTTGGAAGTGAAGTGAGAACAGGAGATCAAAAATGGGCCCCCATGTTGTGGATTCCATTTCAAGCCTCCACCACTATCCCAGGTACACATTCAATCATCTATTTTCACATTTTGTAATTTTCTTGTATATTTTTCCTATTTTTTGTGTATTATTTAGATTTTTTTTGTATTATTTTAGTTTTTTTTTAAAGTAACCTATAAATAAATTTGTTTTTACATTTGTAAATTCTTAATTTTGATCTGAAATATTCTTCAACAGTTAACCCTAAACCCTAATCAACAAATTTACAAATCAAAACCAAACCTAGATAGTTAACAAAACAAAGTATCAAATTTACAAGATACAAGATATCTCAGAAACATCAAAATGAAAACTAAATCAAAACAAAACTGAAACTAAATTGAAATCAAAATGAAAACCAAAACCAAATCGAAACAAAATCAAAACGAAAAAATTTAACCACTTCTAGCAAGCCACCATTCCAATTCCTTAAATTGAACATATGTACCAAAATTGTTCTTAATCCTCATTAGGCAATACAAAAGTTGCCACTATTAGTATAACCTTAAAAGTAATTAACATTACTCTTCAAATTTTAGATATCAAAGTTTAGGCTTAGGTTTATGCCATGTCATGGCATAAAGGTCCTATTATGGTCCTATTATGTCATGTTATGGTATAAAACGACCAATTATGGACACATTATGCCATGTCATGGCATAATAGGACACATTCTGCCATGATGGCATAATATGTCCTATTATGCCATGACATTGCATAATGGGTCCATAGTTGTTCCTATTATATCATGTCATGGCATAATAGGACCTATTATGCCATGACATTGCATAATAGTCCACCTTTTATGCAATTATGCCATCATGGCATAACAGGTCCATAATAGGACCTATTAAGCCACAACATGACATGAGTTTCTCGAATTGCCAACTTCATCATCTAATTCATCTCCAACACTGAAACTATGCTAATTCCACATGTTTACTTAGTATGATAGGACCAATTATGGATCTATTATGCCATGGTGGCATAACATGTCCTATTATGCCATGACATTTCATAATAGGTCCAAAGTTGGTCCTATTATATCATGTCATGGCATAATAGGTCCTATTATGTCATGACATTGCATAATAGTCCACCTATTCTGTCATCATGGCATAACAGGTCCATAATAGGACCTATTAAGCCACAACATGACATGATTTTCTCGAATTGCCAACTTCATCATCTAATTCATCTCTAACACTGAAACTATGCTAATTTGACATGTTTATTTAGTATGATAGGACCAATTATGGACCTATTATGCCATGATGGCGTAATATGTCCTATTATGCCATGACATTGCATAATAGGTCCATAGTTGGTCCTATTATATCATGTCATGGCATAATAGGACTTATTATGCCATCATGACATAATAGGTCCTATTATGCCATGACATTGCATTATAACCCAACTATTATGACATCATGGCATAATAGGTCCATAATATGACCTATTAAGCCATGACATGACATGATTTTCTCGAATATCCAACTTCATCATCTAATTCATCTCCAACACTGAAGTACTAATTCGAAATGTTTACTTAGTATGATAGGATTAATTATGGACCTATTATGTCATGTCATGGCATAATAGGACCTATTATATCATGTCATTGCGTAATAGGACCTATTATACCATGACGACATAATAAGTCCTATTATGCCATGACATTGCATAATACGTCCATAGTTGGTGTCCTATATTTTTTGGCTAGGATTTTTAAAAACTTATAAATATCCTGCATATCATTTAACATATCCACACATAAAGGATTTGGTCTTGCATAAAAATTAAAAAAGAGAGAAGAGTAAAAATAATTTTTTTATTTATGGGTGAAAACCATTCTTATGACACCTTGGACAAGTACCATGATGAAAACCAAATTCTTGCATCATGTATAATCTATTTTTTAAAGTACCCTACACTTAGGAGTATACCATAATCCATTCAAATTCTCTTTATTCTCAACCATCCTTGTCATCATTCATATCATGTATCTCACATTCCGAGTTTTTGAACTTGATTCAAGTGTTTAATCATTTTGGAACATGTTTTAGGAAAATTCTAATATATAAAATCCTCTTTACAGAGAACTCTTACAAAAAAAATTAGAAGATGAGTAACATATATCCACATCTCTACCAAAGTAGGGAGTATGAGTTGAACATGTGATGCCTACCTAGGTAGATATCTACCCAAGTGATCTTATCCTATCCTAGGTGCAAATATGCAATACAATAGTTAGCTAAATACAAGAAAATAATGATGCACCAACAAAGTGAATGTACACATTGAGGTGATATGAGATATTAGTTTATCACCTAGATTTAACTCTTACTTTTCCTTCATTCATAATTTATCTTTCATATTGTTCACTTTTCACATCTACTTTATCTTTTGGTAGCTATTTATCTCCTTTATGTCTTATCTCCCACTTTGGGAACATATATGTTTAATTTAATCTTTTATATTTACTTCATATTCTATTACCCCACTTGTAGGGCATGTTTAATATTTTCTCACTTGATTTCCTTTCATGATTCCTACTTTTACTTCATATGTTTTATCTCCCATTTTTACATTATCTAATCTTTATTAATAACTACTAATTTCCCATAATGATTTATGTCTTATACTTTAATCTTTGTTCTATCTTATGATCTTCAAGAATATTTGCTTCACATATGTTCATATAGTGGTTTTTTTATCTTATTAAAGCATTATCTTATGTTTGCATATTGGTTAATCTATCTTCTTAAAATATTATCTCATGTTCATACATTGGGCAATTTATCACTTTAGATCATTTTTGTATATCCTTCCATTTATATATAATTATATCTAGGTACATTGATAATTAGGTCTATATGATCTCTTACTCTTATGTCTAGTTACTAAAAACATGTTATTTATTATTTTTCATCAATGACTTATCATCATTATTTTATTTTTTTTCAACAAGAGCCTGCTATTTACAATCCTTTATTGTCATGCCTATTATTTTTGAGAATATAATAGATTATCACTATTTGATCACACATTTTTGCATCTTAGCATCATATGATTGTGCCTCACATGATGATCTTGTATTGCTATTATCTTGCATGATCTTATGATCATATCTTGGTTTATAGAGCGTAGTGATCTTACATTTCAATATCTTATTTTAAGCACTTATCATCAATCCTTATATATTCTTACACTAAGGAGGATCATCTTATTTCCCACTTCTTTATTGATCTTACATTGGCATATCTTACGAGCAATCCTACTTATATCAATATTATATTATTATATCACATAGCTTGATCCTACATTAGAGGCATCATGGTACTCCACTATCATGCATATTAAATATTTTAAATTAGATATCATACTTATCATATTATCATAATTTGTATATTTGAATATTTGCACCATTGTTGAGCTTCAAATCATTGATCACTTTTGATCCTAACTATACTTTTCTATCCCATCCTTCATATTGATCCTATCACACTTCATTTGAAAGTATTGAGTCTTTTGCTAATGAACCTACTTGTCCTACTAATCCTACAAGCAATATTTGATCGTACTCATTGATGTTAAGTTGGACCATTTGTTTTAATTTCATAGTCACTTTTTCCTATATGATGTGTACTGCATCACCATTATTTTGACCATATGTTGATCTTATTTAACTTTTTTTACAAGTTCATGTATGGAATATTTTATATTGATTTTAATAGTTGATGCATTTTACAAGAAATGAGCATTAAATTCAATATATAATAGATTTATGAAGTTTCATTGAAAATTTTTATTAAGTTTTGTGTGCAAATTTTATATTTAAAGATTCAATAGTATGTACATGTATATTTTTTTAAGTTCAATATTATATTATATTTCATGTGTATCTCATTCAATAACAAAGAAATGTTACTATTTATAAATGTTTTTTTAAAAACCAAAATAGATTCTTCTTTGACATAGAGTTGTATATAATTCATGTATATCTTTATATATGCAGGAGCTCTTTGTTATCATGGATGTCTTTGACATAGATGAATTATTAGGTGCAAATCCCCCACCACAACCCCCTCCTCCTCCTCCTCCTCCTCCTCCACCTCCACCTCCACCTCCACCTCCACCTCCACCTCCACCCCCTAGATTGGATGAAATTGGTTTAAGAGAACAAATTAATGAAAACCTACAAGTGATTGAACAAAATATTACTGCTATCCAAAATTAGCCAATCACACCACCCCATCTTCTAGAGTTTACAAAATCAATGCAAATTATTGTCGAGTCAGTTAGATCTGTTGATTCTCAATTAAATCAATTTCATAGATGACGACAAGAGTTGCGTGATTTTTATGCTGATGGTTTAACTTATAGGCAAATCACTGATCTCAAAATAACCAAAGCTCATTTATGTCCATATTTTACTAACCCAAAAACAAGAGAACCAATGCAACCTAACCATAAAAGAATTTCAATTAGGTGGTGTGTGCATCTAGAAATGGCTAGACACTTTTGGGATAAATGGTGGATGGTTTTTTATTATCCACCACATCGTAATTATGAGGTCCCTTTATATTTTTTGAAGAAATTATACTATGAGTTTGTAATGCACCAAAAACCAAATTATT
This sequence comes from Cryptomeria japonica, assembly GCF_030272615.1. NCBI lineage: Eukaryota > Viridiplantae > Streptophyta > Pinopsida > Cupressales > Cupressaceae > Cryptomeria > Cryptomeria japonica. Next base: position 255,978 of record NW_026728914.1, read on the forward strand.
TTGATATTAAGTCATTCCAAGGTGTTGGTCATGGAATTCCACATTATAGATTAGGGGTACAGAGTAATAATCCCCTACTAGATCCACCCATAGTTCCGCTTGTTGCTCCATCGATTCCTACAAATGTGCAGAATACATCATTCATTCCGACATTAGATGCTTTGACTTCCTTCATAGGTAACCTCAGTGAGCAAGCTGCTCACATAACATCCGCTCCTTGATGGATGCTACATATGTGTTCAAGTTGTCATGAGATGTGCATAGGTCCTACTGCTGATCCAGGATCTGCTTTAGTTCCAGCTGAGAATGATGCAACAGATGATAGTATGATGACATCATATATGGATTTTCTTTACTCTGATGATCATCTTGACCAGGTATAGATATATATACATGTACATGTCAATCTTTAAATACTTCATTAAATATAGGTATAAATTAAGTGCATGTCTTTTTTTTTTTATACAATCTAATACTTCATTAAATAAATTTGGTTTATGTAGATAAGGACTACACCTAATATTAGAGTCAATATTGCATCTACTAGAACACAACTCGGCACACCTTATGGGGTATAGTATCAATTTCTATCTAGACATTGTACTAGCTTTTTAATTTAATATGTTATCATCGTATACTATATAAATTTTAATGTTGATACATTGAATGCTCCTTTCTCCAAGATTCAGGTCATGAGGGACCCTCTACATCACATCGAGAAGAGGGTGTGACAACTATGACACCATCTATGGTATGTATCTTAGAATTCATAAATTAAATATGAACTCTTACAACATTGTAACTTAACTTGAAATTATTTAATACACATATATAGGCTCAATAAATATGATTTCATTAAATGCATGTTTGCAGGTGGACACTACTATTAGGATAAGTTATCCTCATAATTTTTATCAAAGCCAATTTGAACGCACATCAATATCCTTTGAGGTCTTAATATGTAATACATAATTTGATCTTATTTTGACTCTTAATTTAAGATTTAATTGGACACTTTGAATTTGACCTTGTACAGGACTTAGCTAACACTACATTAGGTGTTGATACTGCACAAGATACTGCTAGAGGATTTGATGAGCAACCTTATGTATGATATTTTATTATATGATTATTTTAAAATCAAATTATAAATGTTCATTTTTATTTAATAAAAAAATAAACACGTGTATGTGCTCATGTTCATTATATCATGTTTCTTATCTTGTATACATGATGCATAACAAGTTACTGGAGTTGATGTGCACACACATATGGTAAGTTTGTAACTTAATTTATGAATTCCAACTGTATTTGATAAATGATTCTTTTAATAGTTAATTTCAAGTATTTTAATATTATTTTTTCCTTGTACAGCATGAGACGGGTGGTTCTCGTCCATGTCCCAGGGAGAAGAGACCACGAGATGTTATTGATGATAGCACTTAGATTTTATTGTTTATTTGGCTCTGATATGATGTACATGTACTTTTGTATATGATATGTACTTTTTTATGGACTTTACACCTTTGTTTACACGTGTAATTATTTTTTAACATTGTATATATTGTCTTGGACATGCACATACTTTATATATATGGATAGTTGCATAATAGGATTAGATCATATATATTTTGTGCATACTTTATATATTTTGTGCACATTAGATATTATGTGGAGTTCATCATGTTACCTGTTGGCATTATAACAGACAATGGGAGATTGTTGGCATTTCAATAAGGATATTGAGAAGGTTGTTGATGATTATGGATATAACTGTTTAAGGATATTCACTGTCTTAATATTATTATTTTGTCATTGATGTCAAGAAATTGATTTTCTAATTCAGTATGATGTTGCCATACCTTAAGAAGTATGTTTTGTTGAGAATTAAGATGTCGGTAAAAGACACAGAAAGAATATGATGAATAAGGGGATGAATAAGTTATTCAATGGGCAACTATTACCGAGTTAGACAATGATGAGATCATGATGTTTAGATTGTTTTGATATTCTACATATGTTGTTAAGTGCAAGGTTAATACTATACTATGTTACTGAGCAAAGAACCTAGTCGGTAAACCGTAAGGAACCTAGTCAGTAAACCCTAAGGTTATCGCTATTGGTTAATGAAGGCGGAATGTCTATCGAGTGAAGTTTAGTATTTACCGAGTTGCAACTGAGCTATAATAGAATGCATTGAATGAATACAAGCGTTATTTAATGATGGAAGCTGAAGAGCTGGAGTTGATTAAATGATTGATACAATGTGTATGAAGTTTGTTAAGAATCTATGGCAATGAAAGATCGACAAGAAGATCTACAACTCAGATTGAACCACAATACGTTAGCACAAGTTCCAAGAAATGTATGCAAGTTCCAAGGCAAGGTAAAACATTTTCAGATCGAATGATACATTGAACCTAGTCAAGTTTGAAGATCTGATGGCTATGATTGATCATGGGAAATGTGATCAAGGAGATTAAGCGGTTAGCAAATTGTTTATAAATAAGGAATTGTTGATAAACAATGGATGCGGGCAAATGTAAGAACAAGGATGCTACATAGTGATTACAGAGCACAAAAGCTTGAAGACCTGTTTGAATAACAGAGTATAGAGCCCAACAGAAGACTAGATAAGTCTTATGTCTAGATTGTATTGAGCAAATAAGAATCTGCTTTAGCATTTTTAGATGTGAAGTTGCAGATATATATTTTCATTACTGTTATTTTTGTGAAGTAACAGAAAATCTCTTAACCGAGTGGACTTAACAGTCTTATTTTTAAAACCCTCTAGCAAGGTGACATTCTGAATGAGTGTTTGAAATCCTTTAACAAGGTCACTTTTAACAAGGTGAAGATTCTAACAAATCTAAGGGAAATCCCTTAACTAGGTCACAACTAGCAATGTGTTTGTAATCTTTAACAGGATTTGCTTTTAACCGAGCATACTCTAGAAGAGTATATTTCTTAGTGGGTCTGAAATCCCATAGTGGTTTTTCCCTATTTGGGTTTCCACGTTAAATCTGGTATTATATGTTTTGTGATCTTATCTGTTTATGGGTTTGCATGCTTTAATATTTTCTGATAAGGTTACCGAGGTTGAATCTGTTGTTTTTATGGAAGATTAAATTTGTAAGATTAACCCCCCCCCCCCCCCCCTCTCATCTTGTTAGCTTGGCATCTATACTTTACATTCAGTATTATAACTTATCAATTGGTATCAGAGCTTAGGACTCCAGAAAGAAAAGTTTAAAGGTATTTGAGGCAAAGATTCAAAGATGTATAAGAGGGATGCACCGAAGCTGAACAAGTCAAGTTTCTCTACATGGCAGAAAAGGATGAAGCTGCACTTATCAGGAGTTGGAGAATATGCTGTATATTATCTAGAGAATGATTTCATTACACTGAGCACCTATCCATTGACAATGGAAGAAATAAAGGCTAAGCAAGAACATAGTCAAGCTATGATTGAAATAATATCTGCATTGATCGACTGAGAGTTTAATGATCTAGAAGGCTGCAATGATGCAAAGGCAATGTGGGACAAGCTCATATCTGTGTATGGTGGTGATGAACATGTTCAAAGAGAAAAAGTAGATAGTTGAAGAGGACAACTTGAATCTATGAGGATGAATGAAGGTGAGAACATAACCCAGTACAGTACAAGACTAAAGGAGATTGTCAATCAAATCAAAGGAGCAGGTGGAACTATTGAAGAAAAGGATATAACAAGTAAGTGGTTGAGAACCCTTCTACCAGCTTATGCAATCCAAGTATCTACAATCAATGAATTGAGGTCTGTACCCAATATGTCAGTTTCTTTAGATGCTACTATTAGTAAGCTACATGCATTTGAGCTAAGTAATTTTGATAACAGTGGGTCTTCGGTAAATAAAGTAGAATCTGCTTTCAGTTCTTTTCATCTTGATGAATCTGATAATTACAATGATAGAATGAGTAAGTACTTTGAAGGAGATCATAGTGGAGCAAGTGAAAGATTTCACAAAAAGATGGAAAAAGTGCACAAACTGTATGAGGAAATCAGGAAGCAAGAAGAGTTTGAAGCACTATTAGCCAGAAGGCTACCGAGAGGAAAAGGTAAGTATAAAGGAAAACTACCTTTGAAATGTTTTAACTATGATAAGATTGGACATATGGCTTGTAACTGTCCTGACAAAGAATCTAGTGAAAAGAGAGATTACCGAGATGATAGACAGAAAGATAATCATTACAGAGGACACCGAGACTTCAGAAGAAGAGATAAAAAGACATGCCTAATAGCTGATGAGAAATCAAATGATGATAAATCAGATGAAACTGATACAGAGGAAGTAGTTTATGTGGCTATCAAAGATGGATCAAATGAAGAAAGGTATGAAGAAAAATCCCTAGTATCTCACATAAGTAAAAATGATTCTTGGATCATAGATAGTGGATGTTCATATCACATAATAGGAGATAAACACAAGTTTGTTATGTTAAAAGATTATGATGGAGGTTATGTAAGATTTGGTAATGATGCACCATGTCCGGTAAAAGGTAAAGGATCCATAACACTTCTTGACAATGCTAAATGTGATGATGTTTATTGGGTTGAAGGTTTGAAATATAATTTGTTGAGTGTAGCACAACTAAACAACATAGGTTGCTAAATAGAGTTTCAGAAAGGAATTGTCAAAGTTTATGACAAGCATGGAAAGTTAGCTGCTACCGGGACACAAACAAAAGGTAACACATTTTATCTTGACTCAACTCTGAATAATTGTCTCTATGCAAAGATAGATGATACCTTGTTATGGCATAAAAGGTTTTGTCATGTAAATTTTGATAATCTGATCAAAATAAGTAAGAAGCACCGAGTAAGAGGTCTACCAAGTTTGGAAAAACCTGAGAATGCTATATGTCGAGGATGCCAGATGGGAAAAATGACAAGATCAAGATTTACAAGTAAGTCTTACACTTCTAAGGGAATTTTAGATCTTGTGCATACTGATCTTTGTGGTCCTATGAAAGTTCAAAGTTATTATGGAGACAAATATTTCATATTATTTGTGGATGACTATTCAAGGATGATGCCAGTTATGTTTTTAAAAGAAAAATCAGAAGCTTTTCAAATGTTTAAATGGTACAAGGCAAAAGTTGAAAATAAAACAGGAAGACAACTGAAATGCCTTAGATTAGATAGAGGAGGTGAGTTCACATCTGATGAGTTTAACTTATACTACAATGATCGTGGTATTAAAAGACAAGTCTTTGCACCGAAAACTCTACAACAAAATGGAATTGTTGAGAGAAGAAACAGATCTATTGTGGATTGTGCCAAAACCCTGATGATTGAAAAGAAAGTGCCACAAACATTTTGAAGAGAAGTAATAAGCACAACAGTTTACACCCTAAACCGAGTACAATTGAAGAAAGGAACATTGAAGACACCTTATGAAATCTGGTATGATAAGAAACCTAATGTAAGTTATTTTAAAATCTTTGGAAGTAGATGCTATGTTCACAAAGATGATAGAAATGGTAAGTTTGATCACAAAAGTGAAGAATGAATGTTTCTAGGTTATTCTTCTAGAAGCAAAGCATTTAAATGCTTGATCAAATCATCTAACAAAATAGTAGAAAGTGCAAATGTGAAAATTGATGAATTTGCAGAAAGAAATGATGAAGGAAACTCCAAAGAACCAGAAGATTATGATGAATTTGTCTATGTTCAATCGAGAAGTTCTACCGAGACGACTGTTGAAGGAAATGAAGAGAATATCCAGTTACCGAGTGATGAAGAAGTTCATACAGAGCCTACCGAGCCTGTATTAGCCAAGTATGCATCAAGTCGGATTATAGGAGATAAGGATGATCCAGTGATGACAAGGAACAAACTGAGACAGAACACATGTTTGATATCTGAATTTGAACCAAAAATAGTGAAAGAGGCTTTCAACAGTGAAGATTGGATAAATGCTATGACAGAAAAGATTGATCAAATCAAGAAGAATGACACATGGACACTAGTCCCAAGACCGAAGGACAAAAATGTAATCGGTACAAAGTGGATTTTCAGAAACAAGCTAAATGAAAAAGGTGAGGTCATTCAAAATAAAGCAAGGCTAGTTTGCAAAGGATATGCTCAGGAAGAAGGAATTGATTATGGTGAAAATTTTGCACCTGTGGCAAGACTTGAAGGAGTAAGAACATTGTTGGCATATGCTGCTTACAAGAATTTCAAAGTATATCAAATGGATGTCAAATCTGCATTTCTGAATGGTATATTAGAAGAAGAAGTTTTTATTGAACAACCTGAAGGATTTGTTGAAGACAAGAATAAAGATCAGGTATGTAAATTGAACAAAGCTTTATATGGTTTGAAGCAAGCACCTAGAGCATGGATGAGAGATTACATTCTTATTTGATCAAGATTGGTTTTATAAGAACAAGTGAAAACAACAATATGTACATGAAGAATGATAAAAATGGAATACTGATTTCAGCCATATTTGTTGATGACATTATATTTTGTGGAAATGATTCTCTATGCAAGAACTTTGGAAATGAAATGAGCAAAGAATTTGAGATGTCACTAATCAGTGAGATAAAGTATTTTATAGGTTTACAGATACTGCAAATGAAAGATGAGATTTTCATTATCCAATCCAAGTACATAAAGGAAATTTTGAAGAAATTTGGAATGGAGGATTCAAAACCTATAAGCACTCCTATGACTACCAACTATAAATTATCAAAGAATGATGAATCTGCATCTGTTGATGAGACACTTTATCAATCTATGATTGGAAAGTTGCAATATGTTGTTCACAGCAGACCAGATATAGCACATGCAGTAGGTATTGTTGCAAGATTTTCTGCAAATCCAAAGGAGACACACATGATAGCAATCAAAATAATTTTCAGATACCTGAGAGGCACTGAAGATTATGGCTTAGTATATCAGAAGAGAAATGATTTTGAGTTAAAAGTTTTTACTGATGCTGATTGGACAGGCAACATAGATGATAGGAAAAGCACAAGTGGAGGAGCTTTCTTTTTAGGAGAAAGACTAGTAAGTTGGCTTAGCAAGAAACAAGGATGTGTTTCACAGTCAATAACAGAAGCTGAGTATGTTGCTGCAACATTGAATTGCACTAATATAGCATGGATCAAACAATTGTTGGAAGGTATAAATGAGAAAGTTACCGAGCCAATAACTATATTCTGTGACAATACTAGTGCCATTAACATTTCAAAGAATCCTATTATGCACTCTAAGATAAAGCACATCTCTATCAAATATCATTATCTTAGAGAAGAAGTTCAAGACAAGAAAGTGGTATTGGAGTATATTAGCACAAAGGAACAAATAGCAGATATCTTCACCAAGCCACTGCCAAAGGACATTTTTGAGTATCTCAAAAGCAAGTTAGGGGTCCTACCCCTATCTTCCACTCACTGACCGAGTTCAGTGAAAACATCAATTCGATGACTCTACAAAATATATTTTAGGAGTTGATGCTGATTTACACTTTAGAAGTTTTTCTAAAGGTGTGCAGGAAATATAACAGGGAATACGAATTGAAGACATAATGCTCTGACCGAGACTGAGTTGATACATAACAGCAAAGGAATTACTTCTCACAGGAAGAAATCATGTTTTAGTTCTTTTACTTTTTGACATTGTTGTCAAAGGGGGAGAAGACTGATGAAAGGGAGAGAAGACTGATGGAAAAGGAGAAGACAAGGAGAAGACAAGGAAGAGAAGACTAATGTATGGGGGAGAATTCTGATGACAAATAAGGAAAGCATTTCAGAATCTCACATCAATCCAAATCAATTAAGTCAAATCAATTGGTTTTTCTATCAATGCCAAAGGGGGAGATTGTTGGCATTATAACAGACAGTGGGAGATTGTTGGCGTTTCAATAAGGATATTGAGAAGGTTGTTGATGATTATGGATATAACTGTTTAAGGATATTTATTGTCTTAATATTATTATTTTGTCATTGATGTCAAGAAATTGATTTTCTAATTCAGTATGATGTTGCCATATCTTAAGAAGTATGTTTTGATAAGAATTAAGATGTTGGTAAAAGACACAGAAAGAATATGATGAATAAGGGGATGAATAAGTTATTCAATGGGCAACTATTACCGAGTTAGACAATAATGAGATCATGATGTTTAGATTGTTTTGATATTCTACATATGTTGTTAAGTGCAAGGTTAATATTATACTATGTTACCGAGCAAAGAACCTAGTCGGTAAACCCTAAGGAACCTAGTCGGTAAACCCTAAGGGTATCGCTATTGGTTAATGAAGGCAGAATGTCTACCAAGTTGCAACCGAGCTATAACAGAATGCATTGAATGAATACAAGCGTTATTTAATGATGGAAGCTGATGAGCTAGAGTTGATTAAATGATTGATACAACGTGTATGAAGTTTGTTAAGAATCTATGGCAATGAAAGATCGGCAGGAAGATCTATAGCTCAGATTGAACCACAATACCTTAACACAAGTTCCAAGAAATGTATGCAAGTTCCAAGGAAAGGTAAAACATTTTCAGATCGAAGGATACATTGAACCTAGTCAAGTTTGAAGATCTGATGGCTATGATTGATCATGGGAAATGTGATCAAGGAGATTAAGTGGTTAGCAAATTGTTTATAAATAAGGAATTATTGATAAACAATGGATGCGGGCAAATGTAAGCACAGGGATGCTACATAGTGATTACCAAGCACAGAAGCTTGAAGACCTGTTTGAATAACAGAGTATAGAGCCGAGCAGAAGACTAGATAAGTCTTATGTCTAGATTGTATTGAGCAAATAAGAATCTGCTTTAGCATTTTTAGATGTGAAGTTGCAGATATATATTCTCATTACTGTTATTTTGTGAAGTAACATAAAATCTCTTAACCGAGTGGACTTAACAGTCTTATTTGTAAAACCCTCTAGCAAGGTGACATTCTGAATGAGAGTTTGAAATCCTTTAACAAGGTCACTTCTAACAAGGTGAAGATCCTAACAGATCTAAGGGAAATCCCTTAACCGGGTCACATCTAGCAATGTGTTTGTAATCTTAAACAGGATTTGCTTTTAACCGAGCATACTCTAGAAGAGTATATTTCTTAGTGGGTCTGAAATCCCACAGTGGTTTTTCCCTATTTGGGTTTCCACGTTAAATCTGGTGTTATATGTTTTGTGATCTTATTTGTTTATGGGTTTGCATGCTTTAATGTTTTCTAATAAGGTTACCGAGGTTGAATTTGTTCTTTTTATGGAAGATTAAGTTTGTATGATTCAACCCCCCCCCTCATCTTGTTAGCTTGGCATCTGTACTTTACATTCAGTATTAGAACTTATCAGTTACCATCCAGATATATATATGGATTAGATATTATATGAATTATGTGGACTTGAAATTTTATTTATGGAAGTTATGCTTAAATAACTTTATATGGATTATGTGGACTTAAAATTTATTTAAATAACTTGTGATTAGATAAACTAAAGGTGTACATCATGAACTAACAATGATGATAAGACCAAAGTATCAAAACATATCTTATAATTATAACATATTCTAAATTAAAAAGTATTAATCATCATAGATAGGCAAAATATATAATCAAATATATAATTACCATTACAATAATAATGATGATAAGAGAAAAGTATGAAAACAAATATATTGAATAGAACTTGATTAAAACATAATTATCTCATTCATAAATTTGACCAATAATCTCTCATTTATGTATATTACATAAAGTCTAATCAAGAAGACCTATCTAAAATAAAACAAATAGTCTATTTAAATTATAATAATAAGGATTTATATCTCTCAAAATACAACATAAAGTATGCACAAACAATAGTAGTCATTGAGGCCAAGTCTACTCTAAGAGACTTGGAAAAAAAAATACATATGATTAATTTTTATAATGAGGATGCATTGAATTTAAAATACAACATAAAGCATACATCACGACTCTTCAAAGGGATTTGCCTTAAGGGTACAAAACTTTAACTTACTTGTAATTATTCAAAATGAAACGTAAAGTATGCACAAATAACTTGGTTTCATTGATTCCTTCTACTTGTGGTAGACCTGAAACAAAATTACTAGATTAGATTTTATAATTATGATGCATGATTTAAAATGCTATATAACACTTTTAAAAGGGAGGTGGATTAAGGGTTCAAATTATAACTTACTTGATATTCATTCTATTATACCATCTGCATCCTCTCTCTTTTGCAAAGCATCTATAATTGTCTCGTGCTCTTCCATAGAGAGAGTCCATAATTGTTTATTAGCATGCCTGCCACAATATCTATCCAATTTTATATTAGTTGCCACTAGAAAATGCGAGTAATGTATAATCTTCTTCTCTAATTCATAATCTTCAAATGCGGGCAATTTAGTCTTTCTTGTTAGATATTTGTGTAGCCAAGTGCCAACAACAACCACGGATCCTGTTGGATAGTCATAACCATCATCATCTACTCAAGGAGTGGTTAGCTTATGTTTTGGATCTACACATCGAGCCAACCAATACTTTCTCCCCTCTTCATTGTCCTCTAGTGCAACAACAACATAGAGATGTCTTGTGCATGAAACAATTTTATTTTAATATTTAATGAGAAATAAAAACAAAAATATACACTATAAGATTTCATATATATGTACTATTTAATAAATCAAAACAAATTTCAAAAATAATTTTACCTTGTTATATAAGATCTGAAATGAGATCATAGTCATTTGATGCAAACATCTGATCCATATCTTCGTCAGTTCTTTCATGCGGATCATTTGCATCTATGGGTGTCAATAATCTTTGTTGCCATTCTTCAACCCATTCTTTATTCTCACAAAATTCCCAATCTCTGGAAACACAAAACTGACAAAAGAAAGCAAGATGCCTTGTGAATATAGTCCATGTGTTTGAATTAGAACTCTTAAATGAATGCCATTTAGTTGATCCAATGATGGTATTACAATCATGTTGAATAGGAATACTATCTTCCTCTACCAACCAGAAGAAATGTCGAATTGCAGAGTTCTCAGTTGATCCTTTTGACAACTTTGAATTGCACCAATCTACAACTGCATGAGCATCTCTGAATTTCGCTGCATCCTCGAATTTCAATTGTTCTCTAGCAAGAGCTCTTTTTACACAGGCACCACCTCCATCGTGTTCCCCCTTACCATGTCCCGCTTCAAAAAAACTCCATAAAATGTTGGACATTGGTTATCTTGTGAACTTTGCATAGCCAATAAAACATTCTTGCATTTTTGAATTGTCCAGTGCAGTTATCTGACCATATCATATGTCATTTCATGTCAATTTCTCTTTCCTTAAGATTATCATGAAATACCTCGAAGCAATGCTGAACAAACTCTGACGAGTGTAATCGATTATCACTAACATAGAAATGATACTCCCTCAAAAAATTTATGTTATCTTTTGTACTGTCATGGTCATGTCTATATATAATGTGCACAAATATGGCCACTTGCACTGAGTTGTAGTATTGTGATTGAGTTTCCTCTTGTGGTTTAAGAGTATAATTTTCTACAAAATCCACAACTGATACTATTGTTCCAACTGGAAATGTTTTCTTTCATATGCGAAACTGTCCATCAAGCCATCGGGCATGTTGGGAATGTTTCACATATTTTGGAAAAATATGACTTTTGAACTCACTGATAAATGCATTCACAATATTTTGTTCTGTAATCAATTCTAAATGTTTCCCCATCTTTCCATCCTTTAGAGGGTATTCTATATTTTTAAATCTCCTAACATCAACCATTTTTTGTCCAAACTCAGATGAAACATGTTCATGCAAACATTCACCTATCAAAGAATAGTTCCCACATAAATTGCAAAGGCCACAAATGCATGAATTGGAAAGGAATAATTGTTCATTAGGTGGTTTACAAAATAAACTTCCAATAAAATCTTTTATAGTTTCAGGTGGAACATAAACACCACAATCCTGCACAAGATCATTACCATGCAACATACAACGTATATATCAAAAAACATCATAATAGTAATGAAACTAAACATGAGTTTTACAACAACAAGATATTTTTTGTTTATTGATTTTAACATACCAGGGTTTGCATTTTTCAAATGATCTTTGACTAATTCATAAATTAATTAACATAGATTCATCACTAATTTTTTTAAAGAATTCAGTTCGAGTCATGTCAAGAAGATGTTTTGGATGAGGATCACGAATTTTTGATCCCACCCTTAACTTTAAAATATCTCTAGCATTTGGTGAAACTCTTGTGTTATCATGCCAAAATTTTGCAATTAATTGTTTAGTTTCATCATTTAATTTCATGCCCAACCTTTGAAGTCTACCACTAAAACTCCAACAATGGTTTAGTGGATCAATTTCAAGTGTGTCTCTTCTTTTGGCCATTCTTGACAAGGTTCTACGATGTAAGTTCAAATAGCCACTTATATCACTTAACATTCTTTTACTAACAATTGTTTTGTCAACTATAGCAGTTGCTATAACTCTACATGCTACATTCTTATCTTTAGATCGACTTGTTCTTCCGATAGAATCGATGGCACTGGCAATAGTAGATACAACTTGCTTATATGATTCATCTTTTCTTTTTGGTTTTGCATAAATACCTATTTTTTTCATGACTTTACGTATTTTTATTAATCGTAGCATTAATTGACATTGGAATCCTAACTTTTTATTATAGAAAAAATATTCATATAATCTGTTCGCATGTGTTCTAATTTGTCTCCAAGAAACTAACCCATTAAGATTATCTAGCACATTGCTATCAATAGTAAACAAATTACATTCATTTTCTTTCAAAGAGGATGTTGTAATATTTTCAATTTTTATTTCTTCTCGTATTGGTGTAAGAAATTTATATCCAGCTTCATTTAAATCAACATTTTGATTGGCATCATAGTCTTGGGGATTTAAAAATATACCAAGATTCGCATCCACATGAACATTTGCAACAACAGTCATACCCGTGTTTGGTTCTACATTTCTTGTGTCCATCATGATCTCTTCAATGGTCTCATCTACAACGGGCACTAAACTAGATACTTCAGAAGTGTTATTCAATTGTCGTTGTTGTGATCTTCGATCTCTTTGGTGTTTTGCCTCCTGCTCTCTTTGTGCTTGAATTTCGTCCGCTGTCATTGTCTTCTTTTGTTTCTTTGACATTGCTTAGAACCCATTTTTATAAACTCCTCTTCAAAAAATAATATCTTTTTACTGAGTACTTCAGAAATTTATGTAAAAAATATTAAAAAGTACTGCCAAATGATGTAAAAAATGTTTGTCAGTACGAATTTCAATGATAGTGTGGTAAATTGATGCAATTTGTCTTTTTTTTATAGTAATGGTTATTTAGGAATGAGCCCCCATTTTAGAAATGGGGGCCCATTATTTAAATAACGGGGACCTGTTATTTAAATAATGGGCACTGTTTCTAAAACGGGGGCCCGTTATTAAATCCAACGGTCAAAAAAATAGAACGGGCCCCCGTTTTTAAAACGGGGCCCCATTCTGTGGAAGTTGATTCCACAATTGACCACTTGGCTCGGTAGTAGGCCCAAGATATACCTCAGATGGCCACACCTGAGACATGGACCAACAAATTCAAATCTCCATGAATGGAAACACAAATATGAACTTTTGAAATAGTTTACGTGCCTCTAATTAGAGAATTTTTATACAAAATTAAAACCTATTTCAGATTGTACTGTCTAGATTCTAAATATGTAAATTTATTTACTTATTGATTATTTTAACTATTTTTCATTTAATTTATACTAAATCGGGTCCAAAAACTTGAAATATTAACTAATTTTGTTAATTTAATAACTTTTTTATTTTAATGAATTTTGAAAAAAAATTATATGTCATCAGTCTACATTAAATTCTTTTCTATTTAAAAATAAAATAAAAAAATTTAAGTTTATGTCAAATTATGTGGGTTGTACACGTCAAATTTTAAAAAAGATAATTACGGTCATTAAAAAATTAATTAAAAAAAAATATTAGAAAAAAAAATGCAGAAAAATATGCTCATCAATCTTCAATGTGTTACAAACCATTTCCCAAAATGGTTTGAGAAAATAATTTTAATTGTGTCAAAAAGTGTGGGTCGTAGACATGCATGGTATGGTCCTAAAACATACATTTTTAAAACATAGTTTTTAGAAATCCATTCAAAAAGTTATTTTTTATTATGTGGGTATTAAAATAAACTACATATTTGGAAAGTACACTCAAAGGGCTATCTTTTATATTACTGACATTTTCCAAGATTCAATCTCTAAGTATTACAAAATTTAAGCTCAAATGAGACAAAATCTGAAAATTAGGGAAAACACAAGTGGACTCAGCTTCTTGCACTGACCCAGTAAAACAAATTATGAACTCAGGTCGAGAAATCTAGCAACATTGCAAGAAGTTCATGAAGGCTTCTATCACCATAGAAAATAATAGAAAAGTTGCCTGAAGGGTCGAAAGGAGAGATGACGTGAGGCTATATAATCCAAAGGCTCCAAAACAAAATAATGAGGAAGATAAGATCGATAAAGTCCTAAATGCTTTGAAGGATTTAACTACAAGGACAAGAAGACTTGACAGAGCACCATTCTACAAAAATGATAGGCCAAGACTCCATGACATGCCTTATAATACCACATGGAAAGATGGGAGGTTGGTAAATAGAAATCAAAAGGATAATGCTCAACAAGAAACCCTCGATCCACTTAAGAAACTAGTTATTCACATCGTTAACAGTGAATTGTGGTGCTCAGTGTGTAACATGCCACATTCTCCAATTCAATATGCAATTGCTAAAAGGTTACATGAAGAAGAGGATGAATACAATGAGTATTACCATACCATCAATATGCTATCATTCTAGGAGTATCATTCATCGGAAGATGAGGGGGAATATGACATGGATTCTTGGAGAATCAATCAACAACAAAGTGAGCAGCAAGTATTTTTTGATGGCAAGGATGTTAGTTGTCAAAGGAATAAAAAATTTTGAACCCTATCCTAGAAGGAGAAGGAGGAGATTACTATTGCTGAATTAGAACAAGCTAGAAAGACTTACAATTTTAGAAATAGGACCTGTTGAATAGGGAAAAGAAACAACTATGCTCATGAAGGAGGCTGGCAAGGCCGACAAGTCTCTGGTTAAGATAAACAAGTCCTAGGAAGAGACCATAGTGAAACCAAAACAAGAGAATCCTGAATTAAAAAAATGGCTAAAGAAGGCATTATGGAAAAGACAGAGATAATAAAATCCTCCCAAACTAGTTCCGTGTTGTCATTTGATATTACTAGTTCTCTAACACAGATGAAAGTATCTGTTCCACTCTTGGAGATGATGAAGTTTCTTGAATACAAAAAATAGACTTTGGAGTTAATTACAAGTGTCCATAGGAAGGAAGACAGATGGAAGGAGTTACAAAACCATGTGAAAAATCAAAAGGAGGAACCCACCCCAGCCATTTATTTAGGGACAACTATAACCAAGAGTCCATCACAAGTTGACCCCTTCTACTTGACTTTGGTGATTAATGATAAACTGATCAAGAACTATATGATAGATTCTGGGGCAGCCATAAATATCATGCCAATCAGAGTAATGGAAGAATTGGGGATGTAAGTGGATACCACATATGGGATATGTTATGCTATCGATAATAGATTAGTTTTTGTGGTAGGCGTCATGAAGAATGTATAATTTCAACTTGCAACTTGCTCTGAAGCTTCATACAAAATAGACATAACTGTGGTAGATGTTCCACCAAACTATGGAATTTTATTGTCTAGACAATGGCCAGGCCTCATAGGGGGACATGTCCAATTGGATCTATCTTACGCTACTATACCAGTGAATGGGCATGAAGTAAGAGTGGAAAGGGAACCAATATCTTAGTACATTATAGAAGAATTAGAGCATGATGAAAGCATATGTTTTTGTCACTCTGACATGGACAACTTCACAATTCAACTAATGAAACCAAACACCAATAGCTTGAGTCCCATAACCCTACATGCTCAAGAAACTCAAGATCAAGTGTGGCGGATGTACTTCGATGGGTCATGTAGCAAATATGAGAGTGGAGCAGGTGTTTTATTTATATCACCTAAATGAGAAACCTTCAAACAATCCTTCAAGCTAATGTTTGAATGTACAAATAACATTGCAGAGTATGAAGCCTTAATGACATGACTAAACTTAGCGTTAAAACATGGTATCAACGTGCTAAGTGTTTTTGGAGATTCAAAACTGGTAATATCTCAAATTAAACAAAAATATGCCTCCAAACATGAAAGATTGAAACAGTATAGGAATGTTGTATGGGATACAATATAACTATTTGATGCATTCCAAATAAGCTAGATTGATAGGTCAAAGAATATAATGGCAGATTTCTTAGCCAATATTGCCCTCAAGGAGGATGGCATTACATTGAACGACATCTCTAAGATAAAAGTAAATATCAGACCCTCAATCCCAGATAATATGTACAATTGGCAGGTGTTTCATGATGATGTTGATCTTCTCAGGTTTTTGCAACATGTAGATCAATATGAATCTCAAGCAATCAACTTCAAAGATTATGTGGAAAAAACTGATGGGAAGGAGACCCTTTTTGGATAGGAGATAGTGCAGTTAAAAACAAATAAGTTACCTAAAGGTTTGGTGGCCCTGGAAAGAACATTTGATACAAAGGTTAAAATAGAGACTAAAATTATCCCGACAATGGAGGATGATGTAGAAAAGATTAATCTAGGTAGTGAAAACACTCCCAAGCATATTTACATTGGTAGGAAGCTTTCCTCGAAGATGAGAGAAAGAAATTATGTTATTGAGGAAATATAGGCATGTGTTGGCTTGGTCATACAATGACCTTAAGGCATATAGAGAAGATCTGTTCCAACATGAGATCCCGTTGAAACCGGATGCCAAACCATTTAGGGAAAAAAAAGGCCAATCAACCCTACTTTATTACCTAAAATGTGGGAGGAGGTTCTTAAATTAAGGGATGTAGGCATAATTAAGCCGTGTAGGTACTCAACTTGGGTATCCAATTTAGTACCGGTCAGAAAGAAAAACTAGTGATATAAGGTTGTGCATTGATTTCAGGAACCTAAATATTTCCTCCTTCAAAGATAATTATCCCTTGGCAAATATGGATGTTTTGTTACAAAAGGTGACAAGATGTGAGTTATTGTCTATGATGGATGGATTCTTTGGCTATAATCAAGTGAAAGTAAAAGAATCAGAACAATATAAAACAACTTTCACCACACCATGGGGGACATATGTATATGCAACTATGCCATTTGGATTAAGCAATGCTGGGGCCACTTTCTAGAGAGCTATGGATGTTGTATTTGTTGATTTGATTGATGTTATAATGGTTTTGTATCAAGATTATTTGATTGTATATTCAAAAAAGAAAGAAGACCACTGTAGTCACCTGGAGAAAATATTCATCAAAGCCTTGGAGTATGGAATATAATTGAACCCCAAAAAATGTCATTTTGGGGTGGAAGAAGGGAAAATCCTTGGTCATATAGTGTCGAAGGATGGAGTAAGAATTGACCCAGCCAGGGTGACAACTATAAACGAAGTACCTATACCCAAAATAGTAAAAGATGTCAAATCTTTCTTAGGACAAATAAACTTTGTAAGAAGGTTCATATTGAATTTTGCAGACATTGTGAGGTCGATTGTCCATATGTTGATAAAGGGAGGGAGGGTGGATTGGACCGCATAAGCATTATACACCTTTGTGACAGTCAAAAGGGCTATAACTGAAGCACGAGTCCTTATATCCCCAGATTTTACTAGACCTATATTACTCTTCTCATTTACATCCTTGTACACCATTGCAACAATAATGTTGCAGAAAAATTAGGAAGGTTATGAAAACCCATTGCCTATTTTAGCAAATCCTTATCCCCCACTGAAAGAAAATATGATATGACTGAGAATCAAGCCTATTCTCTAGTGAAAGTAGTCAAATATTTCAGACTGTATCTAGTTGGAGCAAAAACAGTAGCTTATGTCCCGAATGTTGTTGTAAAGGATATCTTTAGGCAGACTGAAGTGGCTGGAAAAAGGTGCAGATGGATCAATAAAATACAAGAATTTAACATTGAGATGAAAATAACAAATGTTATAAAGGGGCAGGGACTGGCTAAATTGATGACTAATGCAGGGATGGAGGAAGCACATATAAATGAAGTAGAGTGGGAGGAAGCAAATTTCAGTATTAAACAAACTCCATGGTATAAGGATATTATATAATACCTCAAGAATATGAAATGCCCAGAAGGGATTAATGGAAATCAGAAAAGAACTCTAAAGCTACAAGCATCTAGGTATGTGATACTAAATGGAGACTTATATTGGAAGAATAGGGATGGAATTTTATTGCTTTGCCTAGAACATCAGTCTCATAAATTATTGCAGGAGGTACATGATGGGGCATGTGGACTTTTCGGCCAAAAATAGTGCCCACAAAATACTAAGGAGTGGATACTGTAGTCACATAAATCTATCCATTTTAATTCAAATGAATATTTGCTATTTATTTGATTAAAAAACCCACTAGCCAACAATTAATTAAATTAACATTTAATTAATTCATCTTCAAACATTCTCCTATTAATTAAATAAATTATTCAATTTATTTTAATTAATTCATTAAACCAAATTCACAATCAATTAAATGAATAAATCCTATTTATTTAATTTGATCCCCTTTCCTCTTTTAAATAAATTAAATAAAACATTTATTTAATTCATTTATTCCTCCCCCACTTGCATTTTCCTAAAAAAGCAACTTGCACCTATTTATTAAAATAAATGAATTTTATTTTAATAATATCCTATTTTCCCTCACCCACCAAATCCACTTGCACTCCTAACCCCCTTCTAGATTCTTCTAACGCCTTCCTAATTAGCCTAATCCATCCCCTAATTATTGTCACATTCCTAAGCAACTTGGAGTCACTTCTCAAAGACCTCAAAGTATTTCAAAAGCATTTAATGCTTTGTGTGTTCAACAATTTAACCTCTAAAGTCTTCTAAACCACTTATGGCTCTTACATAACCATTTATGGTTATTTCAACTTTCCCTCATGTGTCTCCTCAAGCATTTATTGCTTTGACCATGGTTATCCCTTTTGCCTTTGCACAAGAGTTTATCCATTGGATAAAAGCTTTTTTCTTTGAATAAAGATTTTATTCACTCAACTCAACCTTGACCTCAACTCCCAAGGTAACCATGAGGTCTTCTCAAGCATTTAATGCTTCTTACATCTCCTCTCAACCTCTCTCATGCTGACACTTGTCATCCTAGGATTGGGTTGAAAGCCCTCACATGGATCATGAACTTGTAAAGCGGAAAATCGCGATCGAACCCTAGTTGTTCTCCCCTCTTCCAACTCCGAGGAGAGAGAAGGGAGGTTTGCTAGGATTCGATGGTTTTCACTTAGGGGAGAGACTTTACATTCAAAAGAGGGGTTGAAACCCACAAGATCCAATCCCACACAATGCAAGATTGGATGCTAAATGAGTTTCAAGGGTTATGACAGCAAGGCTACCCTCTTTTGTAAAGAATGTGCATAGAAGAATTAAGCTAGGAATACATAGAAAGTGACAAAGATTCGCTTATAAACTGAGATAGGAATATAGTATGAAGCTGCGGACCTGGAATTAGCAGTGAAATGTCGATACGGCGCTGTCCTGCAAATTTGAGCAAAAGTTGTCGGGACGATGGCGCCCAGTGCCACGGTCCTCCGAAAAATCCGTCAAACGAAGGGGGATCGGTTCGTCTCTGCACAAGGATTCCAGATCTTCAATTTCAGTTGCGTACCTGCAACCTACACACAGAAAAGCGAAGACGATTGGGGGGTTAGGGATTAGGGGTTTGCCTTTAGGTCAAACCCCGGTTTTGGAATTAACCAAGAAATGAGCAAGAGCTGTAAACGTAAATGACTGTAAAACAAGTACTAATACCTTGTTCTAAGGATGTTTGTATCCTTATGTGCGAAGGTATAGATGTTGTATGTTGTTGTATGTAGTATCTTGTATGTAGCATGTAGTAAGTGATCTCCTCTTCAATGGTTGAATCCTTGTCTTGAATGCAACACTTAGCCTTGAATGGAGACTTGAAATGATCAATTGCTTGAAGGAATGCTTGAATGCTTGAATGCTTGAGTATAATTTCCATGCCTTTTCCATCATATCGAATGAAAGAGGAAAATGTAGTTTATATACTTGTCAATTAGGGCTGATAGACTGATTTTCCCGACCTTAGGCCGACCAGGAAATGTAATTTCCAAATTGCAAACAAAAAGACCCGAGCCCCTTAGGAGACCGGGCCCAAATTAGGCCAGGGTGCTTGAAAAATGCAGTTTTCAGTGTCGCGAGCAAGTTTTGGGGTCTCCATTCAGGTTGCGTGTTGCGTCGCCATCGTGAAGACCGAAATGCAGTCGAAATTGCAAGTGTCGCAATTTTAGGACGCTACATTTAGCCCCCACTTTAGCGGGAGTATGTATGCTCATACTTCCGGTAAAGTACAAGGAAACAATATTGAAAGACTTTCACCACGTCAAGGAGGCAAGATACACCAAGCCCCCAGTGGACTAAGGATCTTACGACTTCGATTGACAAAGTAAAAGGGAAGATAACGAGGGAGAACCATGACTGTCAGTAGTAAGGTTCCCTCACTATGAGTCATGCAAGAAAGATATCAAAAATTTTCAAGGCAAGGTTAAATTTACCAAGAAATTTTCAAGTATCTTGAAAAGATATGAACGGGATGTATGCCCCCCTACGTTAAAGCGATCGCACACGCCTCACCGGGGGGGATTGTTTTAACGTAGTGATACACATAAGAAATGAGAAAGGAGCACGTTATCGCAAGGATTTAGCCCCCAAGTGTGAGATAAACCCAAGGATAATAGACACAAAACATAAAGCATGAGGTGACTTCACTTTCCTCGGGGTCAATATGCTGTCTGATAATTCATGTATATATATCATATGTATGTATGCATAATTGTTCTTCATTCCCCAATCAAGGAAGGTCACCTAGAAGAAGGGAACACATGTGTCTTTTGAGTCAACATGAGAGAGATCGAGAGATCTCAATGCTTTGCATCGTCCTCAAGTAGACAACACCAAGGACAACAAATAGAAGAATGAGAATAACATATAGAAGAAGTAACACAAGAGAGAAGGAGAGAATCTGCTATGCTAATGTAACTAGTCTAGCACGTCATCTACCCCCCGATCTTGGTGATCAATGTTTCGGGAAGGTAGGGAACACGCTAGAGGAGGAACATCCAACACAGCAGATGGAGCTATCACAAGATCCAAACAAGGGCTATGTTCATGTTCCGAGCCACATTGTTCTTGTCTAGGAGCTAGGATAAGTGCTTTAGAAAATTCATTAGATAAATGGTTATCAACATCAACAAGTTCATATTCACTATCAGAAGCAAGAGGAGTAACATTTTCATCATGCATAACATTTTCATCTATATCGTCATCAAGATTTATAAAAATAGGATCTTTAACTCGCACAGGATCAAGATCATCATGCATCTTATGTTTAGGAGATTTAGGCTCAATGTCCGGCTGAGGAGAAAATGGAATAATGCTTGTTGAAGGTGTTTTTGGAGATTGTGAATTTGGAGAAGCGGCTTCTTAAGCCCTAAGACGACATTTTCGTCGGCGTTCACGTGCAGAACGATTACGTCTAGTCTTAGTAGGAAGTGGAGAAGACTGAGGAGGAGGAATGTTCTCATCCTTAGCACTTGGGTGTTTAGGTTGTGGTCTCTTAGGCTGGATAATAGGAGAAGAAGAAGGTCTCTTCTCTCTATAAAAAGAAGGAGGAGGAACTGCTCCATATAAAGGAAGAATATTTGGTTTAGGGAGAAGACCAAGTCCATCATGACGAGGAGGTATAGGTCTACTTTTAGAAGGTTTATTAGGCATAGACATAGTCACATCCATAGGGATGGGTTGGGAATCTTCTTGAGGAAAGACATTAGTTTTATCTTTCAAAGGAAGAACTTCCTTCTCAAGAATGATAGGAATGTCAAGCTTAGGTGTTCTAGGTTCACTTAGAGATAAGATCATATCTGTTTTCCACTTTTGATAAGATTTGAAAAGATGATCACTTCGCGGGGGAAGAGATTGGAATTGTTTAGGCCAAAAGTAATCAATAGGAACGCTAGAAGTTCTTTCAGCTGGTTTAAAGAGACTATGATTGACAGTAACAACTTCACCATTATGGGGAAATTTCAAACACTTGTGAATAGGAGAAGCAATAGCTTTCATGGAAGATAGCCAAGGATAGCCAAGCTTCACATGAAATTGTTCAGATGAAGGAATAATAGCAAAGTTCACATCAAGGGATTTGTTATGGACCTCAATAGGCAATGTAATAGAACCAATTGCGGGAGAAGAAAATGCATCAAATAATTTCACAATCACATCTGTTTTGTCATAGATCACTTGATTCAATTGCAAAGTAAAAAGAAATTCTTCAGTAATAACATTAATCATGCACGAAGGATCAATAAGCACTCCACGGCAAGGTGTATTCTTGACTTTTGAAACTATGTATAAAGGACCATCAGGTGCTCTAATGGTTTCACTAGAATCAAATGTGATGGAAGGTTCTTTAGGATTTTCTTGATGCTCTACAAAGTTAATCACATTCGGAGTCATAGACACAAGACCATCAGATGAAAGAGAGGAATCATTAGCCACAATTGCATTAGAGGTATGAGAAGGTAATGGATCAGTGAAAATCTGAAGATTTTGGTTAGGAGGAGCTACCGATGTGTTGCCTTTATCATTCACTCCAGAAACAGAAATAGTATTATTATCAATCAAATCTTGAATTTTACCCTTTAAAGAAAAACATTTTTCAGTATCATGACCAGGCTGACGATGAAATTGACAAAAGGCTTTGTTATCAAAATAAGGTGAAGTAATCTTTGCAGGATCAATTTGTCTTATAGGAGGAAGAGTAAGCACATTTTGTTCCAATAACTTATTCATAATACTATGCAATGATTCATTCAAAGGAGTATACTTTCTTTCTTTCTTGAAAAATTTAGAAATAGGAGGCACACCTGATGCTGCATTCACATTGTTGTTGATGATGTTTTCATTGAATTTGATGGAATCTCTGTTCGGTTTAAACTTCCCAAATGGTTGTTGACTGCTATCACCCTTATCACTCGGAGCCATAGGATGTGATTGTTCCATTTGACTCACAGTCAGTTGATAATTGTGAAGAGTGGCACACAACTGTTGGAAAGAAGTAAACTCAGAAAACAGAAGTTTGTCTCGAATATCTTTTTGTAAATTAGAAATAAAGATTTTTTGGATATCATTGTCAGGCACTGGAAAAGAAATTTGAGCATACAAATGCTTATATCTACCAATGAAATCAGTCACTTTTTCTTTAACACCTTGTTTACAATGCATTAAATCAATCAAAGTAACTTTAGGACTTATATTGTTTTGAAATTGTTGAATGAAAGCATTTGCAAGTTGTTCGAAAGAAGTAATAGAATAAGAAGGCAACGAGCAATACCATTGTAGGGCTTTATCTCTTAATGTTCTAGTAAACAATTTTGCAAGCAACCTTTGGTCATAGGCAAAATCAGTACAGATTGTTTGAAAAGTCTTAACATGTGTTAGAGGATCACCCTTACCATTATAAAGCTCCAAATGCGGGATTTCAACATGTTTAGGGGGGATAGCTCGAACAATGTCAAGAGAAAGTGGGCTCGCAACATCAAATGTGGGCACACTAAACTTAGATTGATTCATGGAGGCAATTTGCTGCTGTAAAGAAGAGACAGTTTGTGCAAGATTGTTAATGGTCGCTTCAGTCGAAGAATTCATATTGGATTTGTTAGATTGAGATGGAGGTGTTACGTTATTGAAAGAAGGTAAAGAGTAAGGTGGTGGGACTCTATGATAATTAGTCATAGGAGATGATTGGACAGGAGGAACACTACAAGGAGGAATGGATTGGTTAAACGAATTGCCCCCTTGCGTCATGTTCATTTGTGGAGATATAATAGGAACACTCATTGGAGGAATGAATGAAGAAGTCGGATTGAATGAAGGAAGAGGGTTAATTGAAGAAGGAGGATTGCCCCCGTGACTGGTAATCACAGGAGGAATGTCTTGTGTAGAAGTAGCCATTATGTTTGATGTAAAGGTAGGTATACTAGCAATAGAAGTCATCAAAGGAATAGAATGATTGTCTAAGGTAGGGGGTTGTGTATAACCTAAGGTTTCGGCACAACTTTTCATAGGCATCACATTCGAATCCACAATGTGTGCAATACCACGCAAAATATCAATTCCATTCTTATCACTTTGAAGCATACGTTTTAGACCCTCAATTAAAGGAAGAGCTTGACTATCAGGGTATTCTTGAGACATCCATTGTCGAAAATCGTCAAATTGGTTGTCCAATTTCGAAAGTTGTTCTACAGAAACCTCATGGAGAGCTTCTTCATCATTAGGAGGATTAGAAGAATTACCCATGTCCTCGTTAAAAAGGCTATTCAAATTAGGTTCCATCTCCTCGGTAGTTAAACCTCAGAAAGACTTAATTCTACGGCTTCGTCTAACGGGAATAGTGTAAGTAGGGCTTATTGTTGTAAAACTCATGCACTAGAAAGAGAGAGAAGATTTTGAATTTAGAGGTAGCAATTTTCAGTAGAATCGGCCAATCTTCTGGATTTAAGCTGTTAAATGCAATCACATCAGTCTCCCGAAATTTCGAAAAAAATGTCCGGGACCGTGGCGCCCGGAGTGCAACACGGTCCTTGCAACTTTTTTCAAAATTTGCAGGGATGAAAGGTATGATGATTTTAGAGCTAATCTGAAAAAATTGAGTGATTTTACGATCTGTAGGTAGGCCAAATTAAAGTTGCAATCTCAAAATTGAACCCTACCAAGATTGTCGAAAAATGCAAAAATTTGAATTTTGAAAAAAAGAGGGAAACTGAAATTTTGAATATTATGATTTTAGAGGGAATGTCAAGAGCAATGCAAATTTTGAAATTTGAAAATTGACTCAATTTCACGCAAAATTCAATTTTGAAAGCGGAAATCAAAGTTGTTGTAATTAAGCACTTAATTTCAAAAGTCACAAAATGCAAGAATTTGAATAAAGCACTGAAATTTCGAATGAATGCAAACACACTTTTCAGATTTAGGACAGTAAGAACACAATTTTGACACAAAATTTCAATTTCAACAATTTTTGAATGATTAGAAGCCTTAGACCAAGCAATCGCAAGACCAACTTTGACTGTAATTTTGAAAGTGTTATAATTGACAAAATCAGCCAAAATTCTGGATTTTAGCAGGAAAATACAGCAAGATCTCGCTCCCGAAATTTTGGAAAAAATGTCGGGGACGATGGCGCTCGGAGTGCAACACGGTCCTCGCAACTTTTTTCCAAATTTTCAGGGATGAAGGATATTGTGATTTTATTGCAGAATCCAAAGTTACAGCTGATTTGGAGATGTTTTGATTGGTCAAATTGTCGGACAAAGGTTGAATTAAGAGGGTTTCAAAAATTAGGGTTTTGATATTTAACCACTTAATTTTCAAAATTAAAGCACAGATATGAATTGATAATTTGTTATAGAAGGGAAGATCTGAAACAAGCATTAACAACTAAGCATTTCACAAGTTTAATTACTAAAAAGAAATTTTAGGGTTTTTATGCAATCACCTCTAAAATTTTGCAACAGATCCAACATGGAAATGTAATCAATTTTTTCAGATCTAAGCATGAAAAATTAGAAAGGATGTTCACGTCAGGTTCACCAAAATGTAAAGCGGAAAATCACGATCAAACCCTAGTTGTTCTCCCCTCTTCCAACTCCGAGGAGAGAGAAGGGAGGTTCGCTAGGATTCGATGGTTTTCACTTAGGGGAGAGACTTTACATTCAAAAGAGGGGTTGAAACCCACAAGATCCAATCCCACACAATGCAAGATTGGATGCTAAATGAGTTTCAAGGGTTATGACAGCAAGGCTACCCTCTTTTGTAAAGAATGTGCATAGAAGAATTAAGCTAGGAATACATAGAAAGTGATAAAGATTCACTTATAAACTGAGATAGGAATATAGTATGAAGCTGCGGACCTGGAATTAGCAGTGAAATGTCGATACGGCACTGTCCTACAAATTTGAGCAAAAGTTGTCGGGACGATGGCGCCCAGCGCCACGGTCCTCCGAAAAATCCGTCAAACGAAGGGGGATCGGTTCGTCTCTGCACAAGGATTCCAGATCTTCAATTTCAGCCGCGTACCTGCAACCTACACACAGAAAAGTGAAGACGATTGGGGGGTTAGGGATTAGGGGTTTGCCTTTAGGTCAAACCCCGGTTTTGGAATTAACCAAGAAATGAGCAAGAGCTGTAAACGTAAATGACTGTAAAACAAGTACTAATACCTTGTTCTAAGGATATTTGTATCCTTATGTGCGAAGGTATAGATGTTGTATGTTGTTGTATGTAGTATCTTGTATGTAGCATGTAGTAAGTGATCTCCTCTTCAATGGTTGAATCCTTGTCTTGAATGCAACACTTAGCCTTGAATGGAGACTTGAAATGATCAATTGCTTGAAGGAATGCTTGAATGCTTGAATGCTTGAGTATAATTTCCACGCCTTTTCCATTATATCGAATGAAAGAGGAAAATGTAGTTTATATACTTGTCAATTAGGGCTGATAGACTGATTTTCCCGACCTTAGGCCGACCAGGAAATGTAATTTCCAAATTGCAAACAAAAAGACCCGAGCCCCTTAGGAGACCGGGCCCAAAATAGGACCCAGGGACCAGGGCGCTGGGCGCCATGGTCCTGGGGACCAGGGCGCTGGGCGCCCTGGTCTTGAGGGACCAGGGCGCTGGGTGCTCTGGTCCCACCTCCCAGGACAGCAGGGTGCAAGGAGGTTCAGGCCAGGGTGCTTGAAAAATGCAGTTTTCAGTGTCGCGAGCAAGTTTTGGGGTCTCCATTCAGGTTGCGTGTTGCGTCGCCATCGTGAAGACCGAAATGCAGTCGAAATTGCAAGTGTCGCAATTTTAGGACGCTACAGAACCATTCAATCCTGACCCTTGTTGAGATTACTCAATCTCAACCATCCATTGCTCCATTTTTCCTATAAATAGAGCCCATTTCTTCATAATCCAGATCCTGAAAACTTGTATGCATTTAACCTATAAACATTTTAGAGAGCATTTAGCATAGAATACTAATATCTTGTCATTTTGGTTAAAATAAATCATTTTTAGTATCAATAGCATCTAGTATTAGCTTTTCATTTACATTTGGAGCAAATACTTCAATCTCAATCCTCCATAAGCATCCATAGTGCAAAAAGCTGCTGAGAGCTAGAGTAGTTTGGAACTTGGAGAGGATAGGAGCAAAGGAGAAGGAGCCAAGAGCATGTTAGGAGGCATTTGGAGATGCCTCATCATATTTACTTTCTTAGTTAAATATTTTCTCATGTTTTTGGCATCTCTTTTGATATGCCTGTTTAGATTAGTTTTTGATTAACTAACACTAATAGTTTCTTGTGTGTTGTGTTATTTAATCTTGACTAACCTTGACCCTTTTTGCAGAGCATCATTTGGTGAACCTGACATGAATCCAAGCATCCAAAAACAATTTTTTTTAGACCAAGTAACATGTTTTAAATGTTGAACTTGACACACAGGTTGCGCTTTAGCGCTTTTGATCGCGTTGTAGCGCTATTGCAACTTGATCTTCTAGCGCTATTTTTTTTACAATAGAGCTATTGTTTCAAGTTTGGTGCTATTGACCTTTGTTTAGTGCTTTTGTGCCTGTTTCAGCGCTTTTGTGCTTACTTTGGCGCTTTTGTATTTGCTGTTAAGTTTTTCTTTTAGCACTTTTGTCTTTGTAATAACATGTTTTTGGTTAAATAGCGCTTCTGTTTTTACACAGACTAGCACTATTGTAACAGAACATTGTAAGGAAGACCTTGTAACTGAAAAATCAAATTTTTTTAGGCTTGTGGAAGCCCCCCCATGTGTGGATTTTACTAACTGTTCGCTTTTTGTGCAGGTCTAAAAATAACTTCCTTAAAAATCAAAAATTTGTTTTTAGTGCTTTAAAATTGAACAAAAACAACTTTTCATTTCTTGCAAGATAGGACAAATTTGTTTTTGGTGCTTTAAAATTGAACAAAAACAACTTTTCATTTCCTTGCAAGTTAGGATCATCTGTTTTTGGTGCTTTAAAAATTGAACAAAACAAAGTTTGTTTCTTACAAGTTATGCTTAATTTTTCATTTGGTGCTTAAAATCAACAAGGAAAAATTTATTTCTTGCATCAAACTTAAGCAGAAACTCACAATCCACACTTCCATTTGGTGCAAATAAAATTCACAATCAACTTGTCTCATTTTTTTGCAAAATGATTTTACTTCACGCATACATGTCTCAAGTTAAGTTGACCAGGATTTCAATGTTCTAGTTTACTCAAACATTTTGCACTTGAGGTTAAAAAGAACATCATGGTTGTTGGAGCAACATCTCCAATTAGATAGAAAATCATTGCAATGACAAGTTAAAAAGAACAAGTGAATTTCATGTTTGGCACGCTTGTGCAAAAGAGTTGGTTGAGTGGTCCTACTTCTAACACACACTATCCTCTCCCTTGGCTTTCGTGGTCCTAGGTGCAAGAGAAAAGTGTTAGTAACACTCATGTTTTTATCTTTTTAAGAGAGGCCTGCCAAGGGATCGTCACTCTTGGTAACGACCTCGCGTGGTAAATCCTTTGAGCCGCTATAGAAATCAGGTGAGAGTGAAAGTTGTAGCCTTGGATATAGCTATTCCTATAGTGTAACTTGCCGAAAGGACAAATGGGCCCCACCACAAGTTACAAGGCTCTTAAGTGAGTCACTGCAGAATGAACTTATGTCCAAAGCCATCGAACATTACTAAACACCTTTAAGTAGTAGCCCACCCATTCTATTGATTGAGGATATTTGTGAAAGGTTCAGTGCAAGAGCATAGAAGGTTTTGCTCCCAAGATACTTACCATACATATTTCGTTGAGTAGAAACATAGTTTTTTGAAAGGTCACTTGTGGCTTGATAAAAGTGGTGACTCCCCCATCATAGGGACCATCTATTTGTTATGCTCATACAAGACTTAGTATATCACATCCTTACCTACCACGACGAGATTCATAAGGTATGTAGTACCAAAGTTGAAGAAATATCAAGATGTGGGCTGAAATTATTGCAACTGGCCATTTGACCTTAGGGATAAAGTGTGTTTGAAGTGTTTCCGTATTGAGTCAGACCAGTGAAAATTGAGCTGACTTCAGGCTTTGGAAAAACACCTAAAATAAATTCGAAGGAAAAGATCATAAAAAAAGTTCCAAAAAAATTGGGTTAATCTAGACCCATACCCATTTGTGCCTTTTGAGGCAACATTCTTGTGTTTGTGTGCTTGCTTTGTTTGCTTGTCAAAGAAACATCAAAAAATCGAAAATCCAAAACAAGTATTCATCCAACACCAACATTTTCAAAAACAATAGGAGTCCAAAATAAAAGATCAAGAGCAAAAGAGCAAGAGTATCCAAATTTATGACCATTCTTCACATCTTGAGAAGGAAGAATCCTCATCAACACATCAACTTGAAGAAAAGACCATTGAGCTCAAAGGCTCTTATAAAAAGAAGGAAATTCTTCTATCTTAATAGAAAAATCTTTGTCTCTCATAGAACCTTCTTACTTCACATGCACCTATATCTACAAGGAAAAACAAACGAATTCAATCAAGAGTCATTAAACCGCAGAGCTCTTATGCAATATAGAGCTTTGAGTTATCACAAGAACAAAGGAGGCAAGATCAATCCTAATTTCTTTCCCCACATTTGCATCACATACAACGTAACTCGGGAAGAACCACCAACTCCTGAGAGAGAAGAGGAAGAATTTGTTCCTTTTGTAACACAAAGTTTCTATTGAAGTAAACATCTCATCCATTTCGACATTCACACATCATCAGCTTCATTCCACACTCTCAAAACATTAAGAGGTTCTTGTCCAACAGTTCTCTTTTTGATATTGCTTGAATCAAACCCAACAAATCACTTTTAGATTGTTTCTACATCTAGGATAAGGTCATCCTAAGAGACATATCTACGCAGGTTAAAACTAGTTTATGGGTGAATCCTCTCATTACTAGGTAGTTAAGTTTGTAACACATCTCAAATTTCTCTACACCTTATCACATCAAACCTTACCAAAACAAGCAAGCAATTCAAGGAAGAACTTTGGTAACATCTACCTTTAGTGCTAAGAGATCCATATGCAAAACACCCCACCAAACATAAATCTCTCATTTCATCAAAAACTCATCATCATTTTCACCCAACTTCAACAAAAACTTAGAAACAAAATGGCTCATACTAGGTCTACATCTAGACAACCCAAAATTGAAGAGGAAGAGAAGGAAAACATCAATCAATTCCAAGAAGCACTTGGAGGCAATATCAATGATGAAAATTCGAGTACTCCTACTCCTGCAGCACTAGAAAGGGCACAACACAACCCTCTCTTCAATGGACTCTTTGATGAAATACTCAGGAGCAATGTTGATGCTCACTTTTTGAGACTTGCCCAAGAAGGGGCTAAACTACCCTCTAACTTTGATGTTGCCCAACTAAGACAAACATCAGAATGCCAAAGTCATAATGAGGATGAAAGAGGTCGAGAACACATCAGATACAACCTTCCTCAAGGTAATCCCCCACCTCCCCCTCCAAATCAGATTGACATGTTACGGTGACAAGTTGAAAACCTTGCCCAACAACTTCACAGTGGTGTGAAAACTAATCAGTTTTCACTCAATGACATTTGTCCCTATCCCTTTGATAGGAATCTTCATATGCCACCTTTTCCACGAGGATTTGAAACACCCAAGTTTGAAAAGTATAGAGGAAAAGGAGATCCTCAAGATCATGTTTGAGAGTTCCATTCATCTTGCCTCGAAGTGGCATACGAGGACACATACCTAATGCGACTTTTTCCCCAAAGCTTGGGAGGAACAACCATATCATGGTTTTCCTGGTTACCAAGTGGCATTAGGACCTTCAAGGAACTCATCCAGAAATTCCTGGCATATTACTCACATAACATTGAGCGTGATATCACAATGGCTGATCTGTGTAACACCAAACAAAAACCAGGTGAACTATTTTCAGTCTTTCTGCAATGATGGTGTCAAATGTCTAGCAGACGTTCTCTTTAGTTACCTGAACACGAACTGGTGGAAATATTTATTTCCAACCTAAACGATAGAATAGAATTTCACTTGGACGTGAAGGACACAAACTCCTTCAATGACATGATCACGAAAGGCCTAAAATGTGAGCAGGCTCTCATCAAGAAAGGACTTATCAAAATCTAAAATGAGCCAAAGGATGGCCCTCGTCCACGCTTTAATAGTGACAAAACAAACTTCTGGAGAAAAAACAAGAACATCGTCAATGACGGGGTTGTGGATGCGAGAACTATCAAAAGTGCACAACCCATGGTTCGATTTGCAGGACAGAACCCCCCACCCAAGAATAACACAGTTGCTCCTCCAAATCAAGGCTACAACACATCTCAAGAGGAACCCAGACAACGTCAACAAAATTTCAAACCAAAACGGACATACACTCCCTTAGGGGAACCCATTGAAACATTGTTGCGACAGTTGGTTTCTCAAAATCTGGTAACCTTACCCAAACTATCAAACTATGAATGTCATGCCCAAAATTTAGGGCAAGAACAGGGTAAATGATTTTTTTTTTTAAAAACATAACTTAAAAAAACAAACATTAATTCGACAAATATAAAATGCTACAACATGTTTTGTCTTAACTATGTTTATAGTTAAAAGAAAATTCTACTAGCTTCAAGTACGCAAATTTTTTTTATTTAAATTAATTACAGAATCCTAAAATAAACAAATGCTATTTTAACTTTTCAATTTAGCCCCAAGGATTATTCTAAATCCAAAAATCTAAATTTGATAGACCAGGATACTAGAAATTCTGTTTAAATTTTTAAAAAATGACTTCATTAATATATAATTTGTAAACGCCTCAATCAAATTAAATCTAACATAAATAATACTTCATTAGTAATTAAAATCATAAATAAGTATGATCTATAAAGTAAATACCTATATTTAGGTTCACCTCCAAGATAAAAAAAAATATTTAAAACTAAGGATTTGCTTAATTCTTTAATTTCCAAACTTTCTAATTTTATTTTCATATATGTGTATTTAAATAATTATATTTATATATATAAACACTGTAGCATCCTAAAATTGCGACACTTGCAATTTCGACTGCATTTCGGTCTTCACGATGGCGACGCAATACGCAACCTGAATGGAGACCCCGAAACTCGCTCACGACACCAAAAACTGCATTTTTCAAGCACCCTGGCCTGAACCTCCTTGCACCTTGCTGTCCCGGGAGGTGGGACCAGAGCGCCCAGTGCCCTGGTCCTTCAAGACCAGGGCACCCAGTGCCCTGGTCCCCCAGGACCATGGCGCCCAGCGCCCTGGTCCCTGGGCCTATTTTGGGCCCGGTCTCCTATGGGGTCTCGGGTCTTTTTGTTTGCAAATTGGAAATTATTGTTTCCTGGTCGGCCTAAGGTCAGGAAAATCAGTCTTTTAACCCTAATTGGCAAGTATATAAACTACATTTTTCTCTCTCATTTGAACATAAGAGGACATGACGGAAAAAAGCGTGGAAACTATACTCAAGCATTCAAGCATTCAAGCATTCAAGCAATTGATCATTTCAAGTCTCCATTCAAGGCTAAGTGTTGCATTCAAGACAAGGATTCAACCATTGAAGAGGAGATCACTTACTACATGCTACATACAACATACAACAACATACAACATCTATACCTTCGCACATAAGGATACAAACATCCTTACAACAAGATATTAGTACTTGTTTTAAATTACAGACATTTACATCTACAGAATTTCTAATTTCTTGGTTAATTCCAAAACCGGGGTTTGACCTAAAGGCAAACCCCTAATCCCTAACCCCCCAATCGTCTTCTCTTTTCTGTGTGTAGGTTGTATGTACGCGGCTGGAACTGAAGATCTGGAATCCTTGTGCAGAGACGAACAGATCCCCCTTCGTTTCGCGGATTTTTCGGAGGACCGTGGCGCCGGGTGCCATCGTCCTAACAAATTTTGCTCAAATTTACAGGACAGCGCCGTATCGACATTTTACTGCTAATTCCAGGTCCGCAGCTTCATCCTATATCCCTAACTCAGTTTATAAGCGAATCTTTGTCACTTTCTATGCATTCCTAGCCTAATTCTTCTATCAACATTCTTTACAAAAGAGGGTAGCCTTGCTGTCTTAACCCTTGAAACACATTTAGCATCCAATCTTGCATTACGTGGGATTGGATCTTGTGAGTTTCAACCCCTCTTTTGAATGTAAAGTCTCTCCCTTAAGTGAAAACCATCAACCCTAGCGAACCTCCCTTCTCTCTCCTCGGAGTTGGAAGAGGGGAGTGCAACTAGGGTTCGATTGCGATTTTCCGCTTTACATTTTGGTGAACCCGACGTGAACATCCTTTCTGATTATTCATGGTTAGATTTGAAAATTGGATTCCTTGGTTACATTTCCATGTTTGATCTTTTGAAAATTTTAGAGGTTAATTGCATAAAAACCCTAAATTTTCTTTTTGGAAATTGAACTTGTGAAATGCTTAATTATTAATGCTTGTTTCAGATCTGCCCTTCTATTACAAATTATCAATTCATATTTGTGCTTTAATTCTGAAAATTAAGTGGTTAAGTGTCAAAACCCTAATTTTTGAAACCCTCTTGATTCAACCTTTGTCCGACAATTTCACTGATCAAAACATCTCCAAATCCGCTATAACTTTGGATTCCGCAATAAAATCACAATATCTTTCATCCTTGAAAATTTGGAAAAAAGTTGCGAGGACCGTGTGCACTCCGAGCGCCATCGTCCCGGACATTTTTTTCGAAATTTCGGGAGCTAGATCTTACTGTATTTTCCTGCTAAAATCCAGAATTTTGGCTGATTTTATCAAACCTAACACTTTCAAAATTACAGTCAAAGTTGGTCTTGTGATTGCTTGGTTTAAGGCTTCTAATCATTCAAAAATCATCGAAATTGAAATTTTGTGTCAAAATTGTGTTCTTACTGTCCTAAATCTAAAAAGTGTGTTTGCATTCATTCGAAATTTCAGTGCTTCATTCAAATTCTTGCAATTTGTGACTTTTGAAATTAAGTGCTTAATTACAACAACTTTAATTTCCGCTTTCAAAATTGAATTTTGCGTGAAATTGAGTCAATTTTTAAATTTCAAAACTTGCATTGCTTTTGACATTCCCTCTAAAATCATAAAATTCAAAATTTCAGTTTCCCTCTCTTTTTCAAAATTCAAATTTTGCATTTTTCGACAATCTTGGTAGGGTTCAATTTTGAGATTGCAACTTTAATTTGGCCTATCTACAGATCGTAAAATCACTCAATTTTTTCAGATTAGCTCTAAAATCATCATACCTTTCATCCCTGCAAATTTCGAAAAAAGTTGCAAGGACCGTGTGCACTCCGAGCGCCACGGTCCCGGACATTTTTTCCAAAATTTCGGGAGACTGTCGTGATTGCATTTAACAGCTTAAATCTAGAAGATTGGCTAATTTTACTGAAAATTGCTACCTCTAAATTCAAAATCTTTTCTCTCTTTCTAGTGCATGAGTTTTACAACAATAAGCCCTACTTACACTATTCCCGTTAGATGAAGCCGTAGAATTAAGTCTTTCCGAGGTTTAACTACCGAGGAGATGGAACCTAATTTGAGTAGCCTTTTTAACGAGGACATGGGTAATTCCTCTAATCCTCCTAATGATGATGAAGCTCTCCATGAGGTTTCTGTAGAACAACTTGCAAAATTGGATAACCAATTTGAGGATTTTCACCAATGGATGTCTCATGAGTATCCCGATAGTCAAGCTCTTCCTTTAATTGAGGGTTTTAAACGCATGCTTCAAAGTGATAAGAATGGAATTGATATTTTGCGTGGTATTGCACACATTGTGAATTTGAATGTAATGCCTATGAAGAGTTGTGCTGAAACTTTAGGTGATACACAACCTCCTACACAAGTCAATCATTCTATTCCTTTGACAACTTCTATTGCTAGCATACCTACCTTTACTTCTATACAAGACATTCCCCCTGTGATCACTAGTCATGGGGGCAATCCCTCTTCTTCAATTAACCCTATTCCTTCATTTAATCCGACTTCTTCATTCATTCCTTCAATGAGTGTCCCTATTACATCTCCGCAAATTTACATGACGCAAGGGGGCAATTCATTTAACCATTCCATTCCTCCTTGTAGTGTTCCTCTTGTCCAATCATCCCCTATGATTGACTATCATAGGGTCCCACCACCTTACTCACTACCTTCTTTCAATAACATAACTCCTCCATCTCAATCTAACACATCTAATATGAACTCTTCGACTGAAGCGACCATTAATAATCTTGCACAAACTGTCTCTTCTTTACAGCAACAAATTGCCTCTATGAATCAATCTAAGTTTAGTGTGCCCACATTTGATGTTGCGAGCCCACTCTCTCTTGACATTGTTCGAGCTATCCCTCCTAAACATGTTGAAATCACGCATTTGGAACTTTATAATGGTAAAGGTGATCCTCTAACACATGTTAAGACTTTTCAAACAATATGTACCGATTTTGCTTATGACCAAAGGTTGCTTGCAAAATTGTTTACTAGAACATTAAGAGACAAAGCCCTACAATGGTATTGCTCGTTGCCTTCTTATTCTATTACTTCTTTCGAACAATTTGCAAATGCTTTCATTCAACAATTTCAAAACAATATAAGTCCTAAAGTTACTTTGATTGATTTAATGCATTGTAAACAAGGTGTTAAAGAAAAAGTGACTGATTTCATTGGTAGATATAAGCATTTGTATACTCAAATTTCTTTTCCAGTGCCTGACAATGATACTCAAAGAATCTTTATTTCTAATTTACAAAAAGATATTCGAGACAAACTTCTATTTTCTGAGTTTACTTCTTTCCAACAGTTGTGTGCAACTCTTCACAATTATCAACTGACTGTGAGTCAAATGGAACAATCACATCCTATGGCTCCGAGTGATAAGGGTGATAGCAGTCAACAACCATTTGGAAAGATTAAACCGAACAGAGATTCCATCAAATTCAATGAAAACATCATCAACAACAATGTGAATGCAACATCAGGTGTGCCTCCTATTTCTAATTTTTTTAAGAAAGAAAGAAAGTATACTCCTTTGAATGAATCATTGCATAGTATTATGAATAAGTTATTGGAACAAAATGTGCTTACTCTTCCTCCTATAAGGCAAATTGATCCTACAAATATTACTTCACCTTATTTTGATAACAAAGCTTTTTGTCACTTTCATTGTCAGCCTGGGCATGATACTGAAAAATGTTTTTCCTTAAAGGGTAAAATTCAAGATTTGATTGATAATAATACTATTTCTATTTCTGGAGTGAATGATAAAGGTAACACATCTGTAGCTCCTCCTAACCAAAATCTTCAGATTTTTACTGATCCATTACCTTCCCATACCTCTAATGCGATTGAGACTAATGATTCCTCTTTATCATCTGATGGTCTTGTGTCTATGACTCCGAATGTGATTAACTTTGTAGAGCAGCAAGAAATCCCTAAAGAACCTTCCATCACATTTGATTCTAGTGAAACCATTAGGGCACCTGATGGTCCTTTATACATAGTTGCAAAAGTCAAGAATACACCTTGCCGTGGAGTGCTTATTGATCCTTCGTGCATGGTTAATGTTATTACTGAAGAATTTCTTTTTACTTTGCAATTGAATCAAGTGATCTATGACAAAACAGATGTGATTGTGAAATTATTTGATGCATTTTCTTCTCCTGCAATTGGTTCTATTACATTACCTATTGAGGTCCATAACAAATCTCTTGATGCGAACTTTGCTATTATTCCTTCATCCGAACAATTTCGTGTGAAGCTTGGCTATCCTTGGCTATCTTCCATGAAAGCTATTGCTTCTCCTATTCATAAGTGTTTGAAATTTCCCCATAATGGTGAAGTTGTTACTGTCAATCATAGTCTCTTTAAACCAACTGAAAGAACTTCTAGTGTTCCTATTGATTACTTTTGGCCTAAACAATTCCAATCTCTTCCTCCGCGAAGTGATCATCTTTTCAAATCTTATCAAAAGTGGAAAACAGATATGATCCTCTCTCTAAGTGAACCTAGAACACCTAAACTTGACATTCCTATCATTCTTGAGAAGGAAGTTCTTCCTTTGAAAGATAAAACTAATGTCTTTCCTCAAGAAGATTCCCAACCCGTCCCTATGGATGTGACTATGTCTATGCCTAATAAACCTTCTAAAAGTAGACCTATACCTCCTCGTCATGATGGACTTGGTCTTCTTCCTAAACCAAAAATCCCTCCTTTATATGGAGCAGTTCCTCCTCCTTCTTTTTATAGAGAGAAGAGACCTTCTTCTTCTCCTATTATCTAGCCTAAGAGACCACAACCTAAACACCCAAGTGATAAGGATGAGAACATTCCTCCTCCTCAATCTTCTCCACTTCCTACTAAGACTAGACGAAATCGTTCTGCACGCGAACGCCGACAAAAGCATCGTCTTAGGGCTCAAGCAGCTGCTTCTCAAATTTTGCAATCTCCAAAAACACCTTCAACAAGCATTATTCCATTTTCTCCTCAGCCGGAAATTGAGCCTAAATTTCCTAAACATAAGATGCATGATGGTCTTGATCCTGTGCAAGTTAAAGATCCTATTTTTATAAATTTTGATGATGAACATGTTACTCCTCTTGCTTCTGATAGTGAATATGAACTTGTTGATATTGATAACCATTTATCTAATGAATTTTCTAAAGCACTTATCCTAGCTCCTAGACAAGAACAATGTGGCTTGGAACATGAACATAGCCCTTGTTTGGATCTTGTGATAGCTCCATCTGCTATGTTGGATGTTCCTCCTCTAGCATGTTCCCTGCCTTCCCGAAACATTGATCAGCAAGATCGGGGGGTAGATGACATGCTAGACTAGTTACATTAGCATAGCAGATTCTCTCCCCCTCTCTTTTGTTACTTCTTCTATATGTTATTCTCATTCTTCTATTTGTTGTCCTTAGTGCTGTCTACTTGAGGATGATGCAAAGCATTGAGATCTCTTTTGGTCTCTCTCATGTTGACTCAAAAGACACATGTGTTCCCTTCTTCTAAGGTGACCTTCCTTGATTGGGGAATGAAGAACAATTATGCATACATACATATGATATATATACATGAACTATCATACAGCATACTGACCCCGAGGAAAGTGAAGTCACCTCGTGCTTTGTGTTTGTGTCTATTATCCTTGGGTTTATCTCACACTTGGGGGCTAAATCTTTGTGATAACGTGCTCCTTCCCTTCTTATTTCCTATGTGTATCACTACGTTAAAACAATCACCCCCGTTGAGGCGTGTGCGATCGCTTTAACGTAGGGGGGCATACACCCTGTCTATCCTTTCAAGATACTTGAAAATTTCTTGGCGAACTTAGCTTTGCCTTGAAAATTTTTGGTATTTCTCTTGCATGACTCATAGTGAGGGAACCTTACTACTGATAGTCATGGTTCTCCCTCGTGATCTTCCCTTTTACTTTGTCAATGAAAGTCGTAAGATCCTTAGTCCACTGGGGGCTTGGTGTGTCTTGCCTCCTTGACGTGGTGAAAGTCTTTCAATGTTGTTTCCTTGTACTTTACCGGAAGTATGAGCATACATACTCCCGCTAAAGTGGGGGCTAAATGTAGCGTCCTAAAATTGCGACACTTGCAATTTCGACTGCATTTCGGTCTTCACGATGGCGACGCAATACGCAACCTGAATGGAGACCCCGAAACTCGCTCACGACACCAAAAACTGCATTTTTCAAGCACCCTGGCCTGAACCTCCTTGCACCCTGCTGTCCCGGGAGGTGGGACCAGAGCGCCCAGCGCCCTGGTCCTTCAGGACACTGGTCCCCCAGGACCATGGTGCCTAGCGCCCTGGTCCCTGGGCCTATTTTGGGCCCGGTCTCCTATGGGGTCTCGGGTCTTTTTGTTTGCAAATTGGAAATTATTGTTTCCTGGTCGGCCTAAGGTCGGGAAAATCAGTTTTTTAACCCTAATTGGCAAGTATATAAACTACATTTTTCTCTCTCATTTGAACATAAGAGGACATGACGGAAAAAAGCGTGGAAACTATACTCAAGCATTCAAGCATTCAAGCATTCAAGCAATTGATCATTTCAAGTCTCCATTCAAGGCTAAGTGTTGCATTCAAGACAAGGATTCAACCATTGAAGAGGAGATCACTTACTACATGCTACATACAACAACATACAACATCTATACCTTCGCACATAAGGATACAAACATCCTTACAACAAGGTATTAGTACTTGTTTTACATTACAGACATTTACATTTACAGCATTTCTCATTTCTTGGTTAATTCCAAAACCGGGGTTTGACCTAAAGGCAAACCCCTAATCCCTAACCCACCAATCATCTTCGCTTTTCTGTGTGTAGGTTGCAGGTACGTGGCTGGAATTGAAGATCTGGAATCCTTGTGCAGAGACGAACAGATCCCCCTTCGTTTCGCGGATTTTTCAGAGGACCGTGGCGCCGGGCGCCATCGTCCCGACAACTTTTGCTCAAATTTGCAGGACAGCGCCGTATCGACATTTTACTGCTAATTCCAGGTCCGCAGCTTCATCCTATATCCCTAACTCAGTTTATAAGCGAATCTTTGTCACTTTCTATGCATTCCTAGCCTAATTCTTCTATCAACATTCTTTACAAAAGAGGGTAGCCTTGCTGTCTTAACCCTTGAAACACATTTAGCATCCAATCTTGCATTACGTGGGATTGGATCTTGTGAGTTTCAACCCCTCTTTTGAATGTAAAGTCTCTCCCTTAAGTGAAAACCATCAACCCTAGTGAACCTCCCTTCTCTCTCCTCGGAGTTGGAAGAGGGGAGTGCAACTAGGGTTCGATTGCGATTTTCCGCTTTACAAACACATATATAAAAATATATATATTTAATTAATATAATGAACATTGCAATTTCCATCAAGGGAAAGGGCATAAGACAAGCAATTATCACAGATTAAAAGATCTTATTTGGGATCTTATTGATCGAGGTGAAATCAAGATTGAGGGACCCAAAAACAACAAACAATGATCATCTCATGTTCAAAAATCCACTTCCATCACAAGATCAAAGGGGCCCTTCCACTTCTAGGCACAATACCGATAACACTGATTATAGGCGCGCTGCATATAATTACATTGTGAACCACCTATATGATGCCAGTGAACAAATTGCCACTATTACCTTCAAAAATCCCAATCCCACTTGCAATGTTGTTACATGTCACAGCGAGGTCACTATCAAAGCAGCTCCACAAGGCACCCCATCTATCACAAAGCAGTGTAACCTTGTGGAACA
The DNA here is from genome assembly GCF_030272615.1 of Cryptomeria japonica. Lineage (NCBI taxonomy): Eukaryota > Viridiplantae > Streptophyta > Pinopsida > Cupressales > Cupressaceae > Cryptomeria > Cryptomeria japonica. The sequence continues at coordinate 296,706 of NW_026728914.1, forward strand.
ATTAGACAGGACGCCTGCGCTTATATCCATTTTAGAGCTATTGCGCCTATCTCCGTCCCATAAAATAATCTTGGATCAAGCACTCCAAGAGGCATCAGTCCCTGCAAACTTAAATACAGATCAATTCCAAGCCATGGTTGGAAGTCTAAGGTCATCACCTTGTCTCACTTTCTCTGAAAGTGACAACACATCTTTTTAGCAACCTCATAACGCCTCACTCCACATCGAAGGGTTTATCAACCAACATAGGATCAAGCGAGTCTTGATTGACAATGAAGTAGGTCTGAATATCTGTACACTACAATTGGTCACAACATTGGGATATGCGGTGGAATCAGTGGATCCTCGCAAGAAAATAATGATCAAAGCCTATGATGATGCACAAAGATCATCCAAAGGAGCAGTGGTGCTGCCAATTCGAGTGGGCCCCATGGTAAAACATATCACATGCCAAGTTCTGGACCTTCATCTGCCATATAATCTGTTGTTGGGAAGACCTTGGATACACACCATGCAAGCCATTCCATCCACCTATCACCAATATATCAAGTTCCCACATAACGGTGTCGAAATAACAATCTTGGGTGATGCAAATCCATTTGCATATTGCAACAATATCAATCATCAACCAGAGATTACCGTTCCCAACAATAGAGAAGCCATCTCATTCACATCATACATAAGTCCAGCCTCTCTTTCCAGTTCGGACACTACTTATAACCTAAGCAAGAGAAGCTCAAGTTGAAAATAGTAGAGGAAGGTCCCAGAGAATACAATATAAGCCAACTCTTTTGTGTTGGGAAAATGCCTACTTCTCCTAAGACTCATGGTAAACCTAAACCTCAACGGTTACTTCCACAACCACTGATCAAGCCAGCATGTGCTTTGACACCTTTTATCCTGGGAAAGAATCAAGAAGAAGAAACCAGAGATGAAGATTTAGCCGAATGGATCTATAAAGATCCCATTTACCACAGAAATCCCACATGCTAAACTTCCCATAAATCAATATGGCAAAGGCCTTCTCATTATGCAAAGAATGGGTTATGATGGTCAGAGTGATTTAGGACCTTGCAAGCAAGGACAACATGAACCGCTACAACCAGAGTTAAAGCCCAGGGATAATACAGGCTTAGGCTTTCAAAAGGAGATTCTTCCCAAGCTCAGATTCAAAGGAAAACCCAACAAGCCACTATATTAGCCTATTACAAAGAGGTCACCTTTTATTATAAAAGTAGCACCAAACATCACAACACATGCCTCATTGAGACTCACAAACCCATTAGTAACATCCACACTACCAATCATCCCAACAGTCAAACCAACAATCCCATTAGCAGCAGCAAACATATCAGAACCCACAGCAGTATCTAAGACATCAGCAGTTCCAGTAGAAGCAGCATGCTCAACATTGCCAATACTCCCCGCATCAGATTCCCTAATCCTAGAGATTATTCCTACAACACAAATTACCTCAAAAGTGCACAAACCGGTAACACCTGCAGTATTTAACTCACAAGATATCCTGGTATGGTACAGTAATCGGCTTTTGGAAAGTGACTCAAAGACTGACTCACATGAATGAGAATTTGATTTAGTACAACTTAATACTTCAGATGAGGAAGACACATCACTACCTCCACCCCGCAAAGACATCCATGTTTACGGAGAAGCATAAATAAATAATTCTTGGGTTCCTGAGCTGGAAACATCTTCCACAGACCCTACATCACATCCTATGCCTGATTCTGACAGGGAGAGTACCATCAACGACCTTCACCACAATGTCTTAACCCTCACTGATACATCCAACGAGCTTAACCTAATCGATGAAGTCATGCCTATTATCCATCCTGAGCTCATCGAATGGAACCAATCTACTCCTCCGTGACTTGACCACTTCCAAAATGATGAGGCAATCATTGACTTTTTGAAATTACGGGATAACATACCAAGCAGGGATCACAAAGCTGGATTCACCATTGAACTTAATAGCACAACATACTTCGGGGCGGATGCCAAACCTTTCAGCTACAAAAATATAACAATAAAACATGGATCTTCCAATGAAAACCACACTGTGGCACTATTTGATCCCTCAAAAGTAAAAAGAAAGAGCGTATCCAAGGGTGAAAAACTCTCCGAGGCACCTAAAGATGAAAGGTTTGACATTCTCCCTTCTAGTACACAGTAGGAACAATCAACCATCCTTACCGAGGAAACAAAAGAATACAATTTGGGGACTCCAGAAGCACCTCACCACAAACATCTAGCATCTCTTCTAACTCCAGAGGAACATCCTAAATTTATTGAATTCTTCCGGAAGCATCAGATTAACTTTGCATGGTCATACGCCAACATGCCAGGGCTTGATCCTGATTTAGTCATGCATCATCTCACCATCGCCGAAGGAGTTAAGTCTATCAAGCAGAAACTTCGCAAGATGCATCCTCAAATTGCAGTACTTGTCAAAACAGAACTTAAGAAACTCCTAGATGTTGGTTTCATTAGACCAATTGATTATGCAGATTGGATATCCAATATTGTGCCTGTCGGCAAACCAAATGGGGGCATCTGTATCTGTATTGAATTTAGAGATCTAAACAAAGCATGTCCTAAGGATGACTTCCCCCTACCCAACATTGACATAATAGTGGACCTCACAAACGCAAGAAGTCATATGTTATCATTGCACACAAAAACATTGGAAAATTGTCTCACAAAATCCAAAAACATTTCAAAAACATCACAATCAATAAAAAATATGGAATTGTATTTTACATACATTTTCAGAGCAGATACCAGGCAAACATTGTGAAAAACTTGAATGATGACCACTTATCACATCAACCAAACAATCAACAAATCAAACACACCAACCGTCTTCAACAAGGATGCATCTTTCCTTACCAAAACAAAGACACAATGACATTTTCTTTGACAAGAAAATTCTGTTTAAGCTATCAAATACTTGGTTGATTTTGTGTTCTATTCATATCAAGTTCTTATAGCATTTGTTTGTGTGTGTCTTTTGCGCATTTATTCCGATGAAGTTCTAGGGCATGTACTAATGGTGTCTACGTGGGAAGTTCACTAAGCTACGTGATCATAGGCAAAAATACAGTCATAGATCACTACGGCTTGCTGACTACAGCGTATATCTCGACCATATGAGCATGAACCATTACCAAGGATCCATATTCTTTATTCTTTATGTATATACTGTTTGTTTGCAGGTATGAATGCTCTTTCTTTGGTTTCTCCTACCTCATCCAACTAGATAAAGGTTTTTATCTCTTATTACGGTATGCACTTGTCTCAGGATATGATCAGCCTAAGATCAAGGAGGACGTTCCAAGTCATGCATGAAAGGAGATAATCCTTGTCTGTTTTGCAAGCAATACTCTGGTCAACTTGACCCATTATATCAGGTTGTTTCTATTAACTTGCTATATCAAATCCATGTAAGGAATACTCAGGTCATCTTGAATCATTATGTCAAGTTGCATGTATTTTCTTACAACATTTTAAATCTCAATGATGAAAATAGAGCACTATGGATCGTCATTACATCTCATCTGTTTATATTGTATTCTGTTACATATCGCTCATCCATTCACTCACTCATAGGCATAATTTTGAAAAAAAAATGTGAACAAGGTTCATATAAGCAATTATGAGAAAATCACACTGGTCTTGGATACAATCGCGACAGAGTACTCTGATACATCATTAGTGCATCATGCAAAGTCTAAACAACCTTGCATTCATCTATCATGATCACACCATTTCATTACAATCAATTGCATTAATTTTTCGCCATTTAGTAGCATGCATTTAATATCCTTTAGTTGCACTTACCACATATAGTTCATTCTCATTACTTGCATTAGTATCATTATATCATTTCATTATTTTCATAATCATGTTATCTAGGTTCACTTATATGATAAGATTGTCTTCATTTGCATTAGCCATTACTATGCATTCATCTAAGTGTCAGTTACCAATCATCATTTTCTCATCATTTAAACATATGTATACCATACATTTGTTTAGTCTTCCATTATTGCATACATTTATCCATCCATTAATTAAAGTGCATTCATTTATCCATTTAGTATATTCACTCATTTGAAGATTCATCAGAAACATTCATATTCCTAACATTATCATTTCACATCATCATATCTTTTACCATTTAGCAGCATAAGTAAGACCATTTGTCTCAAACATTTGTTCATACATTATACATATGCATTCATTTAATCATCATTTAAAAACATTTGTACTTTACATTTGTTTATCCCCATATACAAACATCTAGATGCTTATCCATAAATAAATCATTCACAACCTTATACATAAACATCATTACATTTCATTATCTCATCATCATATGAATACTATCTATACCATCATAAATCATTATCATTATGCATACATAACCATCATGGCATTACATAAATCAGGCATTCTATCCAAACACATTAATGCACACACATATCAACCTGCATCTGCATGTTAGCATCCATTACATCATATAATATGCATATAGACATCATGTAAGAATAAACCATCATAAAAACATGCATATAGGAATCATCTCATAAAAACACATACATATAGTAAGCACAAGTATCCATCTAAGCATAAACTCATAAGATCATCATCCTGTATAAAATCCATATATCAAACATGCATATCATTCACCAACAATGGAATCTCCTCATATATCACATCATATCGCCAAAAATACATGTATCAGAGTACAATGAAGTCCAAATATCGGCTACCAAGAGCCATCCAAGGCACAGTCCAAAATGACAAATGTACAGAACATGCAAAATGCTCTTAGATGCCGCTCTAACCTGATGCTACAACATCATGACCTGCTCCCCCACTCCCCCCTGCACCACCTAATCTATCTCGTCGAGGAGGCCCCATCACACTGTTGAGATACATGTGTCTCAACCTTCCAATTTTTAGTAAATAGTTCCAAATGTAGTTGGGAGTTTTCCCATGTGTCGGTGCCTTGGAAAAAGGTATAAGAGTTGTCAAAAGATGCCTTGTCCATGGTATAATATAGGAAGGCCATTTTTAGAGATTATATGACACATTTCATGTTGGTTATGAGGGTCAAAAATAGGGGATAAGAGTTTGGACGTGAGTAACTATTTTTAACTTGGTTTTCTTATCTTGGAAAAACAAATGTCAAGGGTGGGCAACACGTGTCATGGAGGTTTTCACCATGGTATTGCAAAATCACAAATGGTTTCCAAGTTGTAAAATTCATTTATAATGAGGGCTTGGAGAGGAGTTTGTATGATGGAGTTTGGTTTGCAAGGCTGGGTGCTAGAAGGATGCTAGTGAAGTCTCTCCGAGCTTGAGTTGAGGTGATGCTCTTGTAAGAACTTGCATTGCAAGTGTATTGTAATCTCTTGTTGATTTGTTAATATACTATGTAGGTTTTAGAGTGTGGGGTTTTTCACCCGTATGGGTTTTCCCCACGATAATCGTTGTGCTATGTGTTTATTGTTTTATTTCTACTCTATGTGCTTCTTGTGATCTCTATAATAGTTAAGTTGAAATTTGCATAATCGTGCTCTCAAGATTAGCGTAGGAAGCATTTCCGCACACCTTTGCTTCCTTACAAGTGGTATCAGAGCCTGGCTAGTTTTGGTTCTATTTGTTGGGTATTGGCTTTTTTGAGCTAATTAAGGTTTGAGTGGGAGCTTGTGCAGAGTGTTTCATTTCTGTATTGCAGGATCGTAAAGATGGCAAGTATATCAGGGAGGATTGATGTAGAGAAGTTTTCTGGCACAAACTTTGAAATGTGGAAGCTGAAGATGGAAGATCTGTTGATTGATCAAGATCTATGGGATGCAGTCGGTGAGAATAAGTTGAGGCCTGCAAATCTGACTTTAGCTACACAATATGATGTAATGGATAGAAAAGCTAAAGGTCTCATAAGATTATGCCTTGCAGACTCAATTCTGATTAATGTCCATGAAGAATCTACTGCGAAGAAGCTTTGGAAGAAGCTAAGGGAGATCTACCAAGCAAAATCACTTGTGAATAAAATTTTCTTGAGGAAGAAGTTGCATTCCTTGAGAATGGAAGAAGGTGGACGAATTTCTGAGTATCTGGAAAGTTTTAATATGTTGGTGACTCAGTTGACCTCAGTTGGGGTACCAATGGATGAAGAAGAAAGGTGCCAAATCTTGCTATGTTCGTTGCCAGACTCATGGGACAACCTTGTGATGGCCATAGGGAGCACTGCAATTGTCTTGAAGATGGTGGATGTTGTTGGTTCTCTACTTTCTGAGGAGATGAGAAGGAAGGTTTCTCTGAATGCCAAAGAGGCTTTGAGTGTTCGAGGAAGACCAAAAGAAAGAGGCAAGAATGAAAAGCAGAATGGTCGTTCTAAGTCCAAGAATAAGGGGAGATCAAAATCTCTTGGTAAGTCCAAGTAATTTGCTGGAATTGTGGAAAGCCCGAACATTTCCGAAAGAACTGTAAAGAAGAAAAGAAGAAAAAGAAGAAGAAGCAAGATTCTGATTCTGAGTCCGAGAAGGAAGATGGAGATGCTTTTATTGCAGCCTTGGCCACTCGTGTAGGTGATAATGCATGGTTGATAGACTCAGGTGCATCTTTCCACATGACTCCTATTAGAAACTGGTTTAGTAAGTATGAAAAGTTTGATGGTGGTAAGGTGTATTTGGGTGATAACTCCTTTCTTGATATTGTTGGTCATGGAAGTGTTCATGTTAAATTTTCTGATGGTAGAACTAGAAGATTTGATGGTGTCTTGCATATCTTGGGACTAGCAATAAATTTGTTATCTGTTAGCAAACTAATAGATGCGGGTGTGCATGTACAATTTTCTGAAGCAGGTGTGAAAATGGTGAGAGGTGCTATGGTAATAGCAAGAGGAAGCAGAATGGGTACATTGTACCAGCTTGATGCATGCACAGTTGAGTGCAATAGCACTTCTGATAAGACTGTGATAAAGACTATGTTGGAAAAGGAGAGGGTGTCTCTTTCAACAGATGGTCATGGTTTTTGGGTACCCAAGGGTGCTCTATCTACCGAATCAAAGTTGCCTACAGAGAAGACAATGTTGTGGCACGTGAGACTCAACCACATAGGTGAGAAGGGTCTACGAACTTTGAAAAATAAGAACCTTGTTAATGGGTTGAATGATTGCAATCTTGAATTTGATTTTTGTGAGCATTGTATTTATGGAAAACAAAATCGCATTCAGTTTTACTCCAGTTCTTATAAGTCTTCAAGTGTTTTGGATCTAATCCATTTGGATGTATTTGGTCCAGTCGATGTTTCTTCTATTGGTAAATCAGTTTATTATGTTTCTTTCATTGCTGATTTCAGTAGAAGAACATGGGTTTATTTTCTTAAGAGTAAAGTTGAAGTTTTCAGTCGTTTCAAAGAATTTAAAGCAATGGTTGAGTTGCAGACTGGAAAGAAGATAAAATGTTTAAGGACAGATAATGGCAGTGAATATTGCTCCAATGATTTTGACACATTTTGTAAAGATTGTGATATTAAGAGACAGAAAACAACTCTGTATTCTCCACAACAGAATGGAGTTGCAGAAAGAATGAACAAGACCTTGATGGAGAAGGCTAGGAGTATGCTAAGTGGTGCTGGTTTAGAACAAAAGTTCTGGGCTGAAGCTATAGCCAATGCCTACTACCTGATAAACAGGTCTCCTACATCAGCTCTTGTTGATAAAACGTCAATGGAAGCATGGTCGGGCCACAAGCCTTCACTTAGTCATTTGAGAGTTTTTGGTTGTGAGGCATATGCTCATGTGCTAAAGGAGAAGTGGACAAAATTGGATAAAAAAGTTGTTAAATATATATTCATTGGATACAATTATAGTGTGAAAGGATACAAGCTTTGGGATCCCATTGCACAAAAGGTATTTTATTCCAAAAGTGTTATTTTTAGAGAAACTAAGTCTTTTTCGGTTACAGTGCATCCAGAACAAAAGGAAGAAAAAAAAGATGTGATTCAACTGCCTGCTACACCTGAAAAAGTTGAATCGAGGCCCTCAGAAAGATAGGAAGTTGATTAGAGCTCTACGAGTTCTGAATCATCAGAGGAAGAAGAAGAACTTGAACTTGAACTTGTTCGAAGGTCTACTAGACAAAGAAAACCACCTGAAAGGTATGGATATTCTCCTAATGATTGGAGATGCATATTTGCTTTGAATGTTAATATTGATGAACCGAAATCTGTAGAAGAGGCTCTTGGTATGAATGATTCAGAGTCTTGGAAAATTGCCATGGATGAAGAGATGACAGCTCTTAAGAAGAATGACACATGGGACCTTGTACCATTGCCTAAAGGACGAAAGCCTATTGGTTGCAAATGGGTGTTCAAAAGGAAGATAGGTTCAGATGGAAGAATTGAAAAGTACAAAGCACGTTTGGTTGCAAAAGGTTACTCCCAAGTTGAGGGAGTATATTATGGTGAAATTTTTTCTCCTATAGCCAAAATGACATCCATTCATTTCTTGCTCTTTATTGCAGCAGCTTATGATCTAGAGGTCGAACAAATGGATGTAAAAACTACTTTCCTTCATAGAGATTTGGAGGAAGAAATTTATATGACACAACCAGAGCACTATGTGGTAAAAGGTAAAAGTAATTTGGTCTATAAGTTGAAGAAATCCTTGTATGGTTTAAAACAGAGTCCTAGGATGTGGTACCAGAAGTTTGATACATATGTATTGAGTTTGGGTTTGTGCGGTCTAAATCTGATCACTGTATATATTTCAAATCTGATGGTGATCGTTTCCTAGTTATTGCCTTGTATGTTGATGACATGTTATTTATTGGGAAAGGAAAAGGTTTGATTGTAGAATTAAAATCTTAGCTCTCGGCAAAATTTGATATGAAAGATCTTGGTGCAGCAAGACACATTCTGGGAATGGAGATTATAAGAGATAGACAAAACAAAAAGCTTTGGCTAGGCCAGAGTAAGTATGTTGGTACTATTCTGAGAAGATTTAATATGCAAGATTCTAGACCATTGAGTGTTCCTGTTACAATGGGAACAAAGCTTTCTAGTTCATAATGTCCTACATCCACATTGGAAATGGAAGAGATGAGTCGAGTACCATACCAAAGTGCTGGTGTAAGTTTGATGTATGCTATGGTTTGTACAAGACCAGATATTGCCCAAGCAGTGGGAGTACTTTCCTGGTACATGTCTAATCCAGGAAGAGCACATTGGGATGCAGTAAAAAGAGTTTTTAGATACTTGAGGGGTACTGTAGAGTACTCTATATGTTTTCATGGAACAGGAAATGAACATTCCTTGGATATTAGAGGCTTTGTGGATTCAGACTAGGCTGGTGATGTTGATATAAGAAGATCCATCAGTGCATATGTGTTTACATTATTTGGTGGTGCAATTAGCTGGATGAGCAAGCGACATGTTGTGGTCGCTTTGTCCAATACAGAGGCAGAGTATATGGCAACTACTCATGCCTGCAAAGAAGCCATTTGGCTTAAGAGATTGTGTTCAGATATAGAGTTTAAACAAGGTGCAGTGACAATTTATAGTGATAGTCAGAGTGTAATCTGCCTAGCAAAGAACCAAACTTTTCATGTCAGGACCAAACACATTGATGTACAATATCATTTTGTGAGAGATATAGTTGAGGATGGCAGGGTGAAGCTGGAGAAGGTAGAAACTTTGGTGAATGTTGTTGATTCATTAACTAAGCCCGTGAGCACAGAGAAGTTCAAATGGTGTTCGAAATCTATGGGCCTCTTGGCCCCTGACTGTTGAATCCATGGTAATATGGATCCCCTGACTCTTGCAAGGTATTTGACAAGTGGGAGAATGTTGAGATACATGTGTCTCAACCTCGCAATTTTTAGTAAATAGTTCCAAATGTAGTTGGGAGGTTTCCCATGTGTCGGTGCCTTGGAAAAAGGTATAAGAGTTGTCAAAAGATGCCTTGTCTATAGTATAATATAGGAGGGTCATTTTTAGAGATTATATGACACATTTCATGTTGGTTATGAGGGTCAAAAATAGGGGATAAGAGTTTGTACGTGAGTAACTATTTTTAACTTGGTTTTCTTATCTTGGAAAAACAAATGTCAAGGGTGGGCAACACGTGTCATGGAGGTTTTCACCATGGTATTGCAAAAGCACAAATGGTTTCCAGGTTGTAAAATTCGTATATAATGAGGGCTTGGAGAGGAGTTTGTATGATGGAGTTTGGTTTGCAAGGCTGGGTGCTAGAAGGATGCTAGTGAAGTCTCTCTGAGCTTGAGTTGAGGTGATGCTCTTGTAAGAACTTTCATTTCAAGTGTATTGTAATCTCTTGTTGATTTGTTAATATACTATGCAAGTTTTAGAGTGTGGGGTTTTTCACCCGTATGGGTTTTCCCCATGATAATCGTTGTGCTATGTGTTTATTGTTTTATTTCTACTCTATGTGCTTCTTGTGATCTCTATAATAGTTAAGTTGAAATTTGTATAATCGTCCTCTCAAGATTAGTGTAGGAAGCGTTTCCACACACCTTTGCTTCCTTACACACACCACCACTGCTCTGCACTCTCTGAGACCGCTCTGATCTAGCCTGCCGCATCTGTGAATAGCTCATAGCTCGCTGATTAACTGGCACCACCTGCTCATATAACCCCCGCCAATAGTCTATCTCAGCCTGTGCTCACCACATCTCCCTCATCACCTCCCCAGTAGGACCCTATGCTCCTAATCCAACCCAGACGCTCTCCTGCAACTCTGCTAATCTCTCCACTGTCGCATCCCTCTCTCGCAGCACTTCAGTCAGCTCCGACTCCCATGCAAATAGCTACACATCTCTAGTTGCTACCTCCGCATCTAGATCCTCCGCTTGTGTCTCAACTATTGTAAGTCGAGTTTGTAACACTAATATCATGTGGTCCCGCAGATCTCCAGTGGCTCCCTCCCTTATATCCATAGGTGCCTCACCTGTAGCTCCCTCTCCAATAGCACCCTCCCCTCTATCCATCGGTATCTCCCTCTCCATACCTCGTCCATCTACTCTGACTCCTCCCTGCATCAAAGGACCTTGTGATATCTGCAGTGGCAACCTGTCTCTACCTCTCCACTGGACTCGACCACCTAAGCCAAAACCTCCACCACCTCCTCCTCCCCCTCCTCCTCCTCCCCCCCTCCTCCATCACCATCATCCCCTCTCCCACGTCTACCTACTATCGGTCCTCGACCTCCCCTCCTCTTCTATCTCCGCCCCCTATCCTCCTCAAAATCAGGAATCGGCTCTGCCGGATCTGATATCCAAAGTATTGGATGAGCCGCCATATATTGCGTATACTCCTCTGATACCCCTGTATCTACTACCCTCGGTCGTATATCCCATGGCCTCACCTGTAGCATCTGAAATTCTTCCAATGCCTGATTGTAAGGAAGTACTGACCCCCATGCATACCTCTCTCGGACCACTCTAGCGTACTCTCCTAAACCCCAAGGCAATCCCTGCTGACGACCAAACTGTCTCATCACTATGCTCTGCACCTGTCTCTCTACATCATAGGTTGTCCTTCCAATGAGGAATCGGGTCATAAACACATACGGTAACGCCTCTACGTCATCCTCCCATGGCTCGCACTCAATATAGGGTCTCCAAATCATTGCATCCAAATCATCTAATGCCCACCGCCACCACTCTAACTTCCCCAGGTGGGGCTGACTCATCATACCGCTATACATATACACATAGGGCTGGTCAACAACCCAAAATCTTAGACTCACTGGTAGGTGCTCCCATGCCCATATATGCAGTAGCGTCACTCCCACTGCCAATGAGCCCCTCCCGCGATATACCACCTCATGCAGCTCCTGATATAGGTACGCTAACACACATGGTCCCTAGGAAAAATTGGGTCCTCTCTATCATCATTTGCTCTATAACCTGGCCCCAACCAACAACCAGACCATGTGATCGTCTATCAGGACACAGTAGCCCTCCTATGATCCTAGACAAAACTGTTGGCAATGGCTCATACAATGCTGCGATATCCTCCCAGACTATGGAACCGTCATCAATGAACACGTCCCTATCGAAGTATCATTGAACTGCTAGAGTACCCCAGGATCTATCATAAGTCACTAGCTCACCCCGAATAGGAATATGAAGGATGCACCACACATCCTCCAGTGTCACTATCATCTCCCCCTACGCTAAGTGAAACATGCACGTCTCACTGTGCCAGTGCTCTGCCAAGGCTGTGATCAAACCGTGATTCATCCAAGTCACAGGGGTATACATAACATCATGCAGCCCAGTCGTTGCAATGCAATCCACCTGGACCTCTGTCAGCTGATCACGTAAACCCTGTGTCGCCGGATGTCTCTCGCGCAACTATAAGACACGTAGATCCTCTTACACAGGTGCAATCAATCACTCATCATCAGTTGTTTTGTTTCAGACTTTCTTAAGTTTAAACCTAGACTATCAACAAATACTTTGATGAAGTATCTTCAGGTCTCAACAGGTAAGCAATCATGGTACACCTAGACTTCAACAGGCATTTATCCTAATGACCTAAGTCTCATCAGGGCTGCTATGGTTCAAAACAACTCCCATCTCACATCCCCATCCATCCGTCATTGGCATCGAGAGATCTTTGTTCACATACAATGGGGTATCTTGTTCCTAAAACAAAAGCACTATCTTGCAAACAACAGCGCTATTAGATAGACAATAGTGCTAATCTCCTAACAAAAGCGCTTAATCAACCATACAAAAGCGCTCAAACTACAAAAGCACTAAAAGACTTATGCAAAAGCGCTACCTCACATCAAAAGCACTCAATTGACCCCTCAATAGCGCTACACAAACAATAGCTCTCAACCCACTAGACAATAGCGCTAATACTTTCAAAAGCGCTTAAACAACAACACAAAAGCGCCATTGCGACACAAAAGCGCTAATTCATTAGATAAAAGCGCCAAAACATAGTTTTAGCGCTATTGTCTTGACTCAACTTGGACTCAGCAGAAAACAACTCAAAAATGCATAAAATCTAAAATTTCAAATTTGCCTACTGCTGGTCCGTAGTCCTCTGGCCGCTGAAACCGTCGGACTTGCTCAAATCGGTGCTCTGCAACTAGTACCAGCATCCTAACTGCTGCTTGCTCCTCTCAAATGTCACTATCAAAGCTCTTGTTTCACAATTGTCACGGTTACAAATGACCCTGTTTTCACCCCTTTCTCTCCATATTAACCCTTCGCCGTCACCCAAATTTTCCTCCGCTCAACGTCATGGTCCCCGTGAACTTCTCAAGCCTCCCATTTCTCCATTTTATCTCTGATTTCTTGTATTTTTTACGCGCATTGCTAACTTCTTCTCTTCTATCACCCTGCCAATTTTTATTATTTTTCGAGAGATCGTCTGATTTTCCGAATTTTTTTCGACCCATCTCTCGAGGGGGCATACCACCCATTAAATTAACATTTTATGGAGCATTTATTTACACCTATTTTTCTTTCTTTGAAACAACGTGATAAACCACACCGCCTCAAAGAGGGGCAAATGTAGTCACATAAATCTATCCATTTTAATTAAAATGAATATTTGCTATTTATTTGATTAAAAAAGCCCCTAGCCAACAATTAATTAAATCAACATTTAATTAATTCATCTTCAAACATTCTCCTATTAATTAAATAAATTATTCAATTTATTTTAATTAATTCATTAAACCAAATTCACAATCAATTAAATGAATAAATCCTATTTATTTAATTTGATCCCCTTTCCTCTTTTAAATAAATTAAATAAAACATTTATTTAAATTATTTATTCCCCCCCCCCCCCCCCACTTGCATTTTCCTACAAATGCAACTTGCACCTATTTATTAAAATAAATGAATTTTATTTTAATAAAATCCTATTTTCCCTCAACCACCAAATCCAGTTGCACTCCTAACCCCCTTCTAGATTCTTCTAACCCCTTCCTAATTAGCCTAATCCATCCCCTAATTATTGTCACATTCCTAAACAACTTGGAGTCACTTCTCAAAGACCTCAAAGTCTTTGAAAAACATTTAATGTTTTGTGTGTTCAACAATTTAACCTCTAAAGTCTTCTAAACCACTTATGGCTCTTACATAACCATTTATGGTTATTTCAACTTGCCCTCATGTGTCTCCTCAAGCATTTATTGCTTTGACCATGGTGATCCCATTTGCCTTTGCACAAGAGTTTATCCATTGGATAAAAGCTTTATTCTTTGAATAAATATTTTATTCACTCAACCCAACCTTGACCTCAACTCCCAAGGTAACCATGAGGTCTTCTCAAGCATTTAATGCTTCTTACATCTCCTCTCAACCTCTCTCATGCTGACACTTGTCATCTTGGGATTGGGTTGAAAACTCTCACATGGATCATGAACCATTCAATCCTGACCCTTGTTGAGATTACTCAATCTCAACCATCCATTGCTCTATTTTTCTTATAAATAAAGCCCATTTCTTCATAATCCAGATCTTGAAAACTTATATGCATTTAACCTATAAACATTTTAGAGAGAATTTAGCATAGAATACTAATATCTTGTCATTTTGGTTAAAATAAATCATTTTTAGTATCAATAGCATCTAGTATTAGCTTTTCATTTACATTTGGAGCAAATACTTCAATCTCAATCCTCCATAAGCATCCATAGTGCAAAAAGATGCTGAGAGCTACACTAGTTTGGAACTTGGAGAAGAGAGGAACAAAGGAGAAGGAGCCAAGAGCATGTTAGGAGGCATTTGGAGATGCCTCATCATATTTACTTTCTTAGTTAAATATTCTCTCATGTTTTTGGCATTTCTTTTGATATGCTTGTTTAGATTAGTTTTTGATTGACTAACACTAACAGTTTCTTGTGTGTTGTGTTATTTATCTTGACTAACCTTGTCCCTTTTTGCAGAGCATCAAATACTATTGGCCTCAAGTTTTTCAAGATGCATTTAAATACGTAAGAAAATGTGAGGAGTGTCAAAAATTTTCAGGAAAGCTAACATTTCAAGGCTCATTACTGTTGAGACCTATGCATGTGGAAGAGCCATTCCAACAATGGGGGTTGGATTTCATAGGAGAGATAACAAAGAAGTTTAGTGGTGGTCACCGATGGATCCTTGTAGCCACTGATTATTTTACTAAGTGGGTAGAAGCAACTCCAACAAAACAGGCCACAAGTAAGGTTAGAAGAATTTAGGACCTTTTGTCAAGATTATGATGTGGTAATATCATACTCATCCCCTTACCACCCTCAGGCCAATGGGCAGGCATAATCTAGTAGCAAGAACATCCTCAAAGTAATCAAGATAATGCTTGGTCAAAATAAAAGATTGTGGGATTCAAAACTGAACCTAGCTATTCAGGCGGATAGGATCACAGTAAAGAAAACTACAGGAAAGTCCCCATTCAAGTTGGTCTATGGGAAACAAGCCAGAATGCCTTTAGAAAACTTTTTACCAGTCTACCAATTCATAGTAGATGAAGAAGTTGACATCATATATCCAATGAAAGAAAGGTTGGTACAACTTTCCGAATTAGATAAAGACTTAGCACAAGCAAGTAAAATGGATCAATCTTGACACACCCAAATTCATGATAGTAGTCTTCGAAGAGAGCTTTCTAATGATTATTATTTTAATATATATTGAGTTTATTATGATTTTCTTTTAAGATTAACAAAACATAGGTTTCACACCGAACATCAACTTCTATATTCAATGCTTATGGAAAAATAGTAAACAAGTGAAGAAAATTCTTATAAGTATCTACATAATAGGTATTGAAGTCCTCTTTCCAACCAAGAAAAAGTAAAATAAAAAAATTTAATACATACACAACACGTTATGAGCTACCAAATGAACATATGTCAAAATTACAAATAACTTGACTTGAAAACTTAATAAAATATGAAATATATTTTATTTTATTTTTAAATAATGCCTGGTAAACTTGTTAACGTGACCGGCGACACTGGCATGACATGCCCTCCATCTACACGTGAAATGCTTTTGACCTGGAGCTATGAACCGGTGAGGCCACAACTGGGGGACCTCATCCCCACACTACACTAGTTCAAACCTGCGAGCACAACAGCCCAGCGAGACACAAGGCCTGCGAGCATAATGGCCCAGCAGGGGGTTTGAACCTTGGTGGCCGCTTCACCAACGAAGTGTTTTAACCACGACACTACATGTCTGAAGACAATAAAATATGAAATATTGAAGATAATGTAATGAAACCAATTGGAAACATTAGATATGGATTTTACAAAATTAATTTTTTGAAAGAATCACATTCATATATATTTTAGAGAAAAAGTTATGTCTTACCAAATGAGTACCATTCTTTAAAAATGTTGTTTACTATAAAAAAAACTAGTTTTTGAGGGTGATAGAAAAATGGATACAAATTGATCCCAAAGAGTTTCAAAAAAACATATTTATAATCTAAACACAAAATTTCACAAATCACTAGTTCACATCTATTGGAGTTGAGAAATACACAACACCATAGGAGCCCAAATGATCTCTGTAAGCTGAAAAACATGTTACAAGGAGAAGCAAGGAAACAAATAACAGATAAAACAAATACACAAAAAATATGCTCAAAAAGATGAGAGCTCAATATTCACAAATATGTGTAATGTGATAATCTTTACAATGAAAAGAAAGAACTCAACCTTTAATAGGTCAAGAAACCCTAAAAAAAAAACCTAGGTTTGCACATAATAATTAATAAAAAGAATTAATTATTATGCACCTAAAGTTAGCTTAAGTGTAAAAGAGATAAAGGGAACTTAAATAATTAAACAAATATTATTTAATTAATCAAGTAAAACACCCCCCCTTAAGCTAGACTTAGGGAGAAGCTAAAACCTAGAAGAACTACTGAAAGCAGGAAAGATGGGTCTTGGCAACAAGGCCTGATCAAGTACCCAAATACAACCAAATCTCTATGAACCGGAGAAATAGAGAAAACCACGTGGGCAAAAACTCTACTCCAAAAAGAGATGGAAAAGAACACCATTGAAGCATGAAATAGATGCAAACACCGTCGGAGAGAAACTGCTGATCTGAAGAACCTCCACTGAAATAGAACATGACCAAATAGAGAAGACTGTAATCTGTATGAGTGCCTTCAGATGACAGTACTCGAATCAAATAGAAAATAAGGCAAACAACTGAACTCAAAGATATAGATGGCATGTGAAGCCAAAGCCTGAATAGTTGATCAATCGAACCACAAAAGCATTAGAACCAATAGGACAAACCTCCCCATAATGCTGAAGAGGGAAAGGGATAGGTACACTGAAAATAGCGACCAACAAGAACTGGATGACGAAGAACCACGAACATCGAAGGTGCTGAGAAAGTACATAGTGTCGTGGAAGGAACACTCACTTGACACACATCATGAGGTGAATGTTGTGGAAGGAACACTCACTGGACAAAGGCAGATGGCAAACAACAGGCAAACATTAACCCCCTCATGGCACTTTATAAGTAGTGCATGTACAATAAGGCACAAGATGTGCAAGATTCCAAGTAAACAATGCATGATGGCACTTTATCTCAGTGTGTTTCCATAAATGAAATGCTACAATGATAAAAAGATTGGAAATAGAAAAGAGAACCAAAATAGAGACATCCTACTCAGAGAAGAGATCATAGGACCTGAAACAACCAAGATATCCATAGAGTGCTGAAAAGACAAAAAACTGAAGAAAAAATTATTGGAGTAGAATCTGGAAAGAAAACTCATGCAGCTGGAAAGTACACAAGACAAGCTTTCCAATGATATAAAGTTTTCGAAAAACGGAGTTCGGATGCTCATTTTATGGCTCCTGGAGTGCAAAAAGGAGACCCCACTTTGACTGAAAAAAAAATATAGTCAAACAGAAAAATTGGAAAAAAATACCAACATCACGAGGTCCGGCTTGGAACTAGATTTCCGACGCCTATTCATTTTCAAAAAAACGACTCCGTATGCCCAAGGTATGGCCAAAAAACCAAAGCCCCCTTCAAAACAAGAGGAAGGGGTAGTTTGGTGGCTGGGGCGGTCAAAGGTGGCCCGTGGGTGGTGACTAGGTGGTGCAGCGGTGGTCGGGTAGGTGTTTTTGGTTGGGGCTGTGGTTTCCGACAAGCGGAGCTAGGGCGGTCAGTGGTTCGGAGGCGGTGGGGAGCTGGCGCTGCAGGCGGCGGTGGGGGCCAGGAAGGCGGGGCCGCCAGGGGCCAAAGGTCATCGATGGCGGTCGGAGGCCGACAGCCAGCGGGGCCTGCCCTGACAGCGATGGCGGGGGCCCTACCAAAACTTTTTTTTTTCCGTTTTGCCCTAATATTTTTTATTTTTTATTTTTTTCTCTTTTTTTTCACAAAATCAAAAATTCGTCCTGCATGCCGTAAAAAGGCAAAAAAGTTTTTTTTTTTGAAATTTTTTTCTCAAAGTGCGTGTCAGGGTCGTACGACCTGGGACTGGAGAAAAAAATACTCCCAAAGGCTCAGGAGCTAAAAATGGTCAAGTTTTATATGACTATAGGGGATTTTGGGCCTTCTGAGCACAATGGTGAAGTTCGTTTAAGCCCAAAGTGCTTAGAAAAAAAAGTCTATCCCTAAGTAAATAAAAAAGCTTCTTGAAACCCTAGATCTGCTTCCAATGCAAAAATTCTTTAAAAAAGAACAGATAGCTGTAGATCTGAAGCTCTGATACCGTACTAGAGTTGAGAAATACAACACCACAGGAGCCCAAATGATCTCTGCAAGCTAAAAAGCCTATTACAAGGAGAAGCAAGGAAGAAAATAACAGATAAAACAAATACACAAAAAATATGCTCAAAAAGATGAGAGCTCAATATTCACAAATATGTGTAATATGATGATCCTTACAATGAAAAGAAAGAACTCAACCTTTAATAGGTCAAGAAACCCTAAAAAGGAAAACCTAGGTTTGCACATAATAATTAATAAAAAATTTAATTATTATACACCTAAAGTTAGCTAAGTGTAAAAGAGATAAAGGGAACTTAAATAATTAAACAAATATTGTTTAATTAATCAAGTAAATACCTGAATACTCTAACAACATCATCTACAGATTTCTTACAGTTAAATAGCAGTAATAGGTGTTTGAATGTGAAGTTTTTTCTCAAAATGATTATTTCAATGTCAAAGTTGGCTAAAAAGTGTAACTCACTATTGTGGGATTACCCTTAATATGGCTGGAACTAAATCAGAAATGGAAGATATTAGGCGAGCCTAGGAGGCCTTTAAAATTAAAGTTGAGGAAGTCATCTTAGCCTACAAGAAGTCTGCCAACATGCATAACTCTTCTCTCTAGGCTATCTAGACCATACAGAGTGAGCTGAATAGGAAAAGAGGGAAGAAGCGTAAGCAAACAGAGGCTATGATTGCAGGTGCTAGCAACACAAAGTCCCTGATGAAAGCTACTCAAGATTATGCTTTAGTGTCTTTCGACTTTGGGTTTGGGTCTTCCAAAAAGGTAACTTTTTCTAACATAGTCATAAGTTTATGCCAGGATTGGTAGGCTAGACAATCCCTCATGTAGTTGGCCATCTCTTTGTCCCTTTCATGGATGGTTTGCTAGTTTTTGTGCTTCAGGTGTGTTTTTTTTGGTGTTTTAATCTTCCTAGTTTTTTAGTTTCTTTGTTGGTCCTCGAGTATCCCTCGTGGGTTTTTTCTTTGTGTTAGTGGGGGGCTTTTTGGTTGGGTGCACATTCCTCATGTACCCCAGGTATCACGTTGCAGATATGTAATGGTACGGGGGCCTATCTCGCTTTTATTAAACAAAACAAAGTTGGCTAGGCTCTAATTCCAATTGAAAGGAAGAAGTGTGGAATAATGCTTCCAAATATTAAATCTAACATAAAAGTGAATGCGAAAATTTCTTACAGACCCTTTAACAATTACAAATTAGATAAACACATACGAATTCATATTTAAACGAATAAACTCATGACACTAGATTTACATGGGAAAACCCTTTCAAGAGAAAAAAACCCACTCCAAAAGCTAGATATCAATTGTATTATCAATAACAACCAACAACTATAATATAATACACAAAGACAATGCGCTTTAGGAATAGTTACAATAACATAATACTCTAGAGAAAATCCTAGCATATAACAAATTAGAAAATATTCAACCTTGTCATACAAAATACACTAATAAGCCACATATATATGGATCTCAACACATGAGTGAATTTAAGCATCCATGGTTTCCAAAATCAACTCATATGCTTAAAATATTAGTTGTATTAAAACAACAAGTTACCATTACCATGTGCACATAGTAACTTTCCAAAGCACTACCACATGACCCACTCATAATTGTCATCTTGCCATATGCAACACCTACCTCACACCACTTGTCAAAAGCGAACTACATGATTAATACCAATTGTCAAATAATAACTCTTGATGACTCTTCCATTGACCTAGTAATCATCGTAGTAAATAAAAAAAAATTGTCATAGTCCCAACATAGCAACCCATGACATTATTTTTCTAAATTTTTAGACACCATAAAGGATTTCAAAATAAAATAATTAAATAAAAAATTAAGGACTCTTAAGTTTGAGACACCTTAATCCCAACACCCTCACATCAATAGCATAACAATGCTAATAAAAGCCATACATTCCACATGGAGCCCTACCACCATCAATTTTTCCATCATGATGCCATCCTACTTGTTTAACAATGTAGATAAACCAATCAAGGAATCACATACAATTAGAGCAGCTAATTGCTTTATGTTGGGCATAGGTCACATGGATCCAAATGTTGTGGTAGACCCTAGAATTGTCTATGACATGGTTCCTCAATATTAAATCACTTTCCTCTACTCTCTCAACTACATAGAACAATAAATCACTCTTTTCACTAAGGAGTAAGTTTCCTACGTCAATTCTACTTTGGAATTCAATGATCCCAACTATACATCCCTTTCTATTCTAATAAATTTCAGGACCAATTTGGTTCATGTAAGGAGAAAATCCATGACATGTGCGGGTGCACAGGTTAATTTAGTGTACCAAGTGACTATGAAGGACCCTACTAGCATCACTATAAGCATGGAACCACAAATGTTAAATTTCAAAAAGCTCTTGGATGTTGTTACCTATAGTGTAAAATTCAAAAGTACATTGCCTCTTTCAAACCCCCACTTTAGTGTTCCCACCATGGACAACTATGATAAAGATATCAATAATAGATATAAAAGATAAAAGAAATAATATGCTATCAATAAGAATAAGATAATATGCTCAATAAAATTTTAAGAGTTACCACTCCTCAAAAACAACTATGATAAAGATATCAATAATAGACAAAAAAAGATAAAATAAATAATATGCTATCAATAACAACAAGATAATATGCTTAATAAACTTTTAAGAGTTACCACTCCTCAAGAATAGAAGCCAAGTAGCCTACAAGTACTTGACAAAGAAGCAACAAGGGGCTCCAAAGAAATGATGGCATTTTTGTGTAATGACAATAATGCTTTTAGATATCAATGTAATGAAGAAATGGCAATGAATAGAATATGTAGAGCTAAACATGAGCATCGGTGTGAGTCTTAGAGAGCTGTGAATGCAAGAATTATGTTCAAGAGTGGTAGAATGCAATAACGAAGTTCAAAAGTTCTCAAGTTGGAAGCAAAAGGAAGAAGCAAAAGGAAGAGACTTCAAGCAAAGATAGTGAAGGTAGGTGATTATTTTTAGAAGAATGAATTGAAAAGGAGCAAAAGTGAACCTATACTTTATATTAAGTCCAAAGGTACCAATGATTTACTTATAATTTTTTTATATGTTGATGATCTCATTTACAATAGCAATGGTGAAGTGTTAATAGAAGAATTCAGTAAAGCCATGAAGAGTGAATTTGAAATGACTGATTAGGGTTTGATACTTTACTTTCGAGGAATAGAAGTCAAGAAATTTAGTGATACACGAGAAAAGTATATAACTGATTTTCTTGATAAATTTAGAATGAAGAATTGCAAACAATCAGATACACCTTTGGATATAAAATTAAAATTGGCCAAAGATGATGATACCAAAAAGATAGATACAAAACTATATAGAAGTTTAGTTGGCAGCCTTATGTATCTTACTATAACTAGACCTGACATCATTTATGCGATCATTGTAGTATCAAGATTTATGCAATAAAGAGGATACTTGGGTATGTTCATGGTACATGCAACTCTGACATTTTTTATACACCAATAGACAACTTTAGATTGGTTGGATATATAGACAATCATTGGGCAATATCTATTAACAACAGAAAAGTACATCAAGATATGTATTCAGCTTGGGATAAGGCACAATTTCTTGGTGTTCAAAGAAACAATTAACAATATCACTATTGTTAATGGAAGCAGAGTACATTGTAGCAACATTTACAACATGTCAAGCAATTTTGTTGAGGAGAATACTCGCAGATTTGAAGCAAGAATAAAATACACCCACAAATGTTTACTATGACAATAATTCTACTATTTTTATAACAAAGAATATATTTTCCATAGTCGAACTAAGCCTATAGATATCCGACATCATTTCATCAACAATCTTGTGGCAGATGGACATATTGAACTACAGTTTTGCAAAAATAATGATTAGCTAGCAGATGTGTTTACAAAAGCAATTTCAAAGAATTTTTATGCTAATATCGAGGATTTATTACACTAAGGGGGAGAATAATAGCAGCAATGCTTAGGACGAACACCGTCTGTTCACCAGCTTACTGGAAACTTCTGCCAATAGGAAACGTCCTGCCAAATGTCATTAAGAACCGCCTTAATCCTTTTAACATTACCTCATTTGCAAAGTGGCATCCGTATCCACTTCTTCTACCGCTTGCAATCTGATTCTTTACTTGCCGTGCACTGCAAGTTTATGAACTGCCCTTCTGTAATTATAAAACAAGGACTAATGTAAGAATTTGATTATCATTATCATAACAAATTAGAGACCTCTACAGAGCTTTGTATCTATGTCTGCCTTTGTAATCTTCACCGACATTAATAGCGCTAGTGTCGTTGCAACAATCTATTACATTGCATGCGTTGTTTTTTGTTTATGCTCTAGCTTCTTTTCTTCTTTTTTTTCTCTCTTTTTAAATGTTCTGCTTATTTTTTTTCTTTTTTTTTTTTGATAAAAGTGGATAGAACCACTAAAATTATATTAAATATTGAGCTTTTTTTTACAGGTGTCTGGTTCAAAGAGCACTGAAGGGAAAGAACCAATAAGAAAACCCTTCAGTATTGCTCAAGAGAACATAAGCCTATCTACCCATTACAAAAACCTCCACCATCTAAGTAACACCCACACCCATCCAAGTATTGTAAAAGCAAATTTAAGATAAAAATATCTTAACCGTAACCATCCTGCCTGGCTTATATTAACAAGACGACCCCATAACAATTTTGCCCTGCTTACCTTGCTTACATCAACAAGACGATCGCTTAACCATTCAATACAATCCCTCCAACATTCTCCCCTGCGTATATTAACAATATGATCCCTTAACCATTCAATAGAATAACTTAACCATTCTCTCCTGCTTATATCAACAATACGATCCCTTAACCATTCTCCCCCTGCTAACAACGTACACACTACAACCACAAATATTATAAGATCCCTAGAACACTGCCCAACTATTGACCGCTTTACCGTATACATCAATTCTGTTCTATAAAATAAATTTGAATATTTGAATGCAGCGCGTTCAAAATTTGCCCTTCCAATAGTTTCGACCAATACTTTCTCTGAAAACTGGCTTCGCTTCCGCAATTCATACGGAGCTGTAATAGAATAATAGGTCTTTGCCCCACGGACATACCTTTTCCCCAGTATTGTCTGGTTCTTTAGCCACTGCCACTCTTTCAATGCTCCTGGTATGCTTACATCACTTAAGTTCGAGAAGTTTTCGTCTTTAAAGTGCTCCAGACGAGATTGAAGATCCTCATAAGGTTGAAGATCCACATGGAATTCAGAACTATCGACATCAATTTCCTTATAAGAATGCCAACTCAATTTGATTTCCTCCAACCGTTGGAAATCTCCCATGTTTGGAAGTCCTTTCATATTGTCGTTATAGACTAGATGGAATACCTGTAATTCATGGCAGCCACTAATATCAGGAGGATCTTCAACCCTCCAGCAATCATAAAGAGTTAACTTCTTTAAACTCCTCAATAGTGAGAAGTTAGGAAACCTTTTTAAATGCATCAGCGTGAAAAAGTAAACAACCTCCAACAAGACACAACATGTTAGGTCTGGTGGCTCCCTTATACCACACTTGTCAAGTTTGAGCACAGTCAAATTTGATAGAAGTCTGAAACTGGGAAGCTCCCTTAGTTCAACCATATTGCATAGTTTAAGAATTTGTAGTGTGTAACAAGACTCTAAACTTTGGGGCGCCGTAGCAGCTTTTGATGAAACAAACAACTCTAGTGTCTTCAAAGCACCTGGCACATCTATATCTGGACATGCCTTCACTGCATCACATTCCCACAATACAATTTTGGATAGTTTCTTACATCCAACCAGGAGCGGTAACGAAGCCATCTGGGAGCAACTGTCGATGACAATACTTAGAAGCTCCACACATTCTCTACAGTCGAGAGGCCCCTTCACTTTATCACACACACTAAATTCCACTTTCTCCAAATGCGGCAAACCATTCAACCTTGGGAAGTCCAAGAGGGATGGACAACGAACCTTTATCTCTCTCAGAAAAACACAGCCGCTAAGATCTCCCAGCCGATTGACCACCTGCCTGCCTGCAATGTCAATCTCAAGATGTTGTAAACCTTCGAGGCTGCTTAGCACCGGAAGTTTAAACATTGTATTTACCTCGCTTATCTGAAGCCACGCCAGCTGTTGCAATTTCTCCATACCTTCAAGCATAGTCAAGTCATTGCATTTGTGTATTATAATACTTCTGAGACGACGCATCCCGCCCAAGTCAAGCTTTCTCATATTCTGCACACCTACAAGCTGAAGCACCAAGAGATTTTGAAGGTCGTGCGGGGTGATCTGGGACGGTCTTCGATGCTTGCACTGCTCCAACTTAGCCAATTCAAAACCTGCATTGTGCTGTGATATTAACCAACGTGTACTACATAGGTCGCCCTTCCACCACAGCCATCTCCCCATTTCATTTGCTTTGCTTTGTGCGAATTCAATATATAGATCGTGTATGCGAATTTTAGATGCAAATTCTTCAATAAGAGCCATCTTACATAAATCCTCAACCTGAAACCACATATAAATTAAGCATTCAGCGGAATTTCAATTAAACGCACAACAATCATAAACTAAAATGTTTTAAAAGCAAATATTCAAACTCACTGCTTTCTCAATAAATGAGATCTCTTTGTTTAGAACCATTGCCAGCCACTCAGTAACTTTGTGGGGAGACATACGAGGCGGCATATATAGGGTGAGAAGCATGAATATGGTGCGATATTCGGAACGCATGCTATCAAAAGCTTTGCCCAGCACAGCCAACAAATCATCCAAACCATAGCTACATCGGTTTACCCAGCCTTCTATCTCACCAGCCCACTTTGACAAATGCGGACCATATTTACTGAAGAGGTGGCCGCCGAAAGCTTTTAAGGCTAACGGATGAAATGTTTTACCTCTCCGACCGACCTCTTCGAACAAAAATCTGTCTGCACACTTGACAGCAAAAACTTTTTCCTCTGCCCCCATCGTTGACACATCTATAGGTGCCTTTTCCAACAAGATTTCTATGGCCTCGTTATCTTCAAGCCTTGGGACGCGCATGCATGACCGCTTACCTATCTTGAAATGCTTTTCTAGAACATCTACACTCCGAGCGCTCAAAAGGATGCAGCTGTTTTCTCCCAACTCCGCCTTAAGATAGTCCGTTACTTCGTCAATACTTTCTTCTGTGACATTGTCGAGAACCAACAATATCCTTTGGCCCTTCACTCGTCTATACAACTCAACTTGTGCCTGTGAGCCATATTAAAAAATACAGAGTACTTATAAATCTTGTTGAAGATTCTTTGTTTAGAGTCATTTACATAACAGTGGAACTGTAAATAGAATTCTATATGGAAAGGGAAAGAACATCCTGGCAAACAAAATTAGAACATATGAAATTGCTCACCTGATCTCGGTCTGTCAGTGTTTGAAGAATCAACTGAGGGCAGCGAGTGAGATATTGCAGGGCAAGCTTTGTTCTTTCAAATGAATCGCCTCTAGAAAATTCCAGATGGCATACTTTACCTTCGAAATCCCCCATTTTGAAGTTGCAGAAAGCCTTGGCAACTGTAGTTTTCCCCTGGCCCGGTATTCCATACAATCCTGCAATACTGGTTCCCTTTTTGACGGACTGGACAGATTTGAAGAAATCTGCAACCTCCTGCAGCCAATAAATATAATAAATAAATAAACTCAATGCATATATGCCTGATAAAAGCAAAAGAACTTAATGAAGTGTTTTCACCTGACACATTCGTTCTTGTCCTTGCATACAACGGACAAGATACCTTGGCGAGGATGTTGGAAGTATATGCCAGATTTCCTTCACAATATCATCTCTGAACTTCACTTCATCATCATTTTCCCTGAAATTTATCCCATTAATTCGCCGTATTAGTTCCAAATCTCGGAGCCATTCGGCTTGCTTTTCCCCGGATATCTTCAACTGTTTCCACTTTTCATTGTCTACCTTCGTGTCTTTAAGAGCATCTGGTGAAATCTGGAAGAACAAGGGTAAAATTTTGAGATTGGGATTCGTACGGGTTCTGTCTCTCGCTTCCACACAAGCAGAGAGTTCCAGCATGGGCCACTTTGATTCGAGGAAATCCTTCGATAGGAGAAAAACTGCTACTTTGCATGTCTTGGCGGCTTCGAATATACGGGAGGGGAAATCTTCTCCCAATGGCAGACTTTCACGATCTTGATCAAAGAAGCAGGAAACGCCGTGGTTTGCAAGGTCTCTATTTAGCTGCCTAACAAAATTTTTCTGCTTACCGCTGTGACTGAGAAATACTTCTTTAGCCACCAAAAGCTTCTGTTCATGGTCACTGTTAAGCGAAATAACGAGTATGTTGGCATGTTTATTTTCCCACATGTATGTGGTCAATTGTAATTTGAACTGCGGTTCATTCAATTAGATAAAAATAGAATATTGATAATTTCTTTCACTTGCAGTTTGTAAGAGCTAAAATAAGAGCTCTAAAAGTAAAATTTACATCAAGATTTTAACTTCATGTTTGATTTTGTATTTTTAGCTGGTATTCATGTACCAAAGATTTCTATATAAAGAGGTAAATTGTAATGAAATCTTTGTCTTTGATCATTGTTTTGTATTTCAGCTTTTGAATGAAAATAAAATTTTATCTACTTTTTGAAACAATATTATGTTTATTGCTATGTAGCAATTTCTGTCTATTTTTTAATTTTTCTTTATGGTGCAAAAGGAAACATTCAAATAAAATGTATCTCACTTGCGAATCGGTTTGTTGGGCTGGGAGAACTCAGTAGTGCGTAAATTTGTAGTCTCCCCGATCGAACGCCGAGCTTGAGAATATTCTCCTCTGCTTAATTTCTTTAATTGAGTGGTGTCGATGTGATCCATTGGGAGGTATTTTGCTAATATTTCTTCACACAATAAATTGGTGGGAGATCATGAGCCTACATGGATAAAAGGTCAATGAAGACAAGTATGCAACGACTTTCCTATATATGTGGATAACAAAGACAAGTAAACAATGACTTTCCAATATCTATATAATGGAAAAATGCATATATTTGTGTGTTGTGTAATTACTAGGGATCCCAAGATCATATAATATTTCCTTTGTTCTAATGTTTGTATGAAATTTAAGAATTTAAAAATAAAGAAAAATAATATTCCACCATTCCAAAAACTCGTGTCTAACAACCTTCATTACAATGGGAATAACCTTAATGAGGGTTATTAGGAGAAACAACTAGTAATATATGTTAATAAATGTTTATTTAGAAAGGTTTACAAATAAATTATTAAAATTTATATGTATGAAAAATAAAAAATAGTTAATTTTTAAGTAAAAATTTATACAAATATAAGATATATATATTTTTATTTTCTAAAATAATATAATTGAAGTGATGAAGAAATTTGGTTTTTGCTAGAGTTTTGGCTTCTTGTTGGTCTGTAATTATTATGGTGACATTTAAGTTGCCACACCTACAAATATTTTCTCTCTTTCAATGACATGTGAGTTTGCATTTAATGCTAGAGCTGAATATTTTTGTAACTTTTTTAATATAAAAACTATCTAAATTTTATAATTAAGATGTAAATGTTTTAAACTAATATATGTTTTAAATATTCTACCATTCCTATAAATAAATTATTGTGTAAGCAAATTGACTGTAGGCTTTTACCTCTCATTATAATTTTCACGTCAATCTAAAATTTAAATCATTAAATGATGTTATATGAATTTGCCTATGGACACCAAACATAAACTAGAATTGGTAGCAAAACTCCAATAAATTTTTAGGATAAACACCATGAGATAGCAATTTTTCTCCAAGAAATTTTGAATGGAAAATGGCAACAACATTCCTTTCAAGCTTCTGTTGTTCACCACAGAGAACTATGAATATGGGAGTATTATCCCAAGGTCTTTGAGAATTAGTAGAAGTATGATTCACCGAGCCTGCAAATCAAAATGTTTTGAATGCATTAAATACAAATTAGTGAAATCGGTTGAAAGAAGACGAGAATGAGGACAATTGAGCCCTCTTCACTATCTAAATAAATTGGATATCTCAATTTGCAAGCTTTGGTGTTCATTGTATGGTTTCAAGTAGGCCCCTCATGCCTACTACGATAAGATGGATAGTTTCTTTCTTACTTTTGGGTTTCACACGATGCCATTTCAATCCATAATTTATGCTCGAAGACATGGGAAGGATCCTCTAATTCTTGTGCTCTATGTCAATGATTTGATTCTTACTGGCAGTTCTTCAATGATTTAAGATACTTAGGACGCTTTGATCAAGCATTTTGATATGATTGACCTTGGCCCCTTGCATTACTTCCTTTCTCTTCAAGTTCATCACTCTTCAAATGAAATTTCTATCTTCTAATAGAAGTATCCTCTTTCTTTTCTTCATATATTTGGAATGGTCGATTGCATGCCTACCACTAATCCTTCAGTTAATGCTACTTTGTATCGATAGTTGGTTGGCAACATTTTGAACTTGGGACATAGTCATCCTGATAATTCCTTTGCAATTAGACTTGTCTCCTATTTCTCTTAAGATCCTCATGAGAGTGATTGGAAGCTAGCCAACACAATATGATGAGTTACATATATACACTACACAGTTGGCATTCGCTAAACATCAAGTGCTACTCAAATTGTGGGCTTCACTTACTAGATTAGGCTAGTGATGTAAATGATTAGAAGTATACTCACAGCTTTGTCTTTTGCCTTGGTCCTAACCCAATTGCATGGTCTTGCAAGCAACAAATTGTCATTGATTGAGGATGAGTATTAAGGTGCAATCTTGGCTACCCATGAGGTTCTTTATCTTTGATATTTGATGACTAAGTTTGAATTTCCTTCTAATCATCTTACAACTCTTTGGCGAGACAATCAAAGTTCTATTTAAATTTCTCACAACCAAGTGGAGCATCAATGTACCAAGCATATTGAAATCCACATGGACTTCATCGGATAGCTCATCTAGGATGGTGTTCTTAGTTTGAAGTATTTTCTTATGAATTAGTAGGTTGTAGACATCTTCACTTAACCTTTGGCATTGCCTCATTCTATTTAGATGCAATCAATGTTAGGGTGAAGGAATTTCTCCTTGGGACGTCTTGATGAGTCCTCTTTTAGTGAGGATTTTTCCCCCATAAGGTTTTTCTCCCTTTCTCTCTTTATGAGAGATTGTATTCCATTTGTACATGGGTACCTCATTGGGCCTTGTTGCTAAGACCCATCTTCAACATCTTCACATAGTTTTTGTTCCTCCCTAAGTTGCACTTCAGGAATGTGTTGGTGTGAATAAGGTTTTTTACTTAGTAAAGGTCGTGTACCTAACTAGTTCTTAGTGGGGACTTCACATGACTTAAGTTTAATACTTAGGTCCTAGGTGGCATTCTATAAATCCTAGTTGTTAAGATAAGACATACAATATCTTATCTTTATTTAATGTTGCTACCTACATCATTTAATATTTGTTTAGTTAGTTATCTCATGTCATAAGATTAAGACATATGTGTCATGTTCATTTCTAATCTTATGCCCTCTTCTTGCCTATATAATCAAGGAATCCCTTGTATCGTATTTTATTATTGATATTAGTGGAATAAAATCTTCTTTGTTGCTTCTCTCTTGTCATGTGGAGGTTATTTGGTGTTACAGATTAAAACTTTTGCATGATTAATTCAGCAAATTGCAATAGTATTGATAAATAAGAATTATATGTTTGATCTTTGTTTTACATTTTCAAGTCTTTTGTTTTCTTGTTTTTAATTAATTTCAATGCTTACACCATCCACTATAATTCAATTTGATAGATTCTCACCAAATAAATTTTCCTCCCTCATGAAATGCAACAATGTCACATGTTTTTTTTTGAACCAAAGAGTTGTACTCCAAATTTTGAGAGTAGGGATAGTCATCGATCATGGATAAATATTTTCATAAGCATTCTATTTGTGATGATATTCTCATTCCATTTGAATCATTCCTAGAGAATGGTGGCATCCATCTTGAGATACCTGACTTGGTGGTTGATATGTATCCAAGTATAATGGAAAATATGGTCATTGGGAATTTCCTAAGTTCTTGGCTAAGTGGTAGACCTAAATAAAATAGAGACTAAAAGGTTAGGTTGAGATCTCAACCAAGGGTAAAGGATTTATCCTTATTTCTTTATTGAATTATGAGGAATTTGTTAGAACCCTGGTCTTTGGTCTTTAGGTAGATTAGAGCTATTCGTGCCAAAAGTGAAAAATTAATTTTTAAGCGAGAGGGGAAGGATATTAATGTGACCCTTGTTTCAATTAGGCTTCTTGATCCACCATTTTAATATTAGGAAGAAAAAGTTATGATGGGCGTTGAAGAAATTTTGAGCACCTTATGATTATTGATGATTTTATCAAGTTTAGTAAATGATTGATGTGCAATATTTTGTGTATGCTAGTATCGATAAGGATCTCCCTTCATCAATCAATTTATCCTCCAATTATGGCCACTAATTCCCATAGGTTAAATACAAAAGTTCTCTCTTTGTTTACCATAACTATAAAAAATTAGATACACATATCCCCACAAGATATTTAAAATTTATGCTAGCCACAAATTGGATACACATATCCCATGCACATATAGATTAAAGGCATGGAAAAATTACAAAAGTTTGAATTGAGCCTTAAATTAGCATGCTATTGTGTCACCTTATTTGCATGTTCTAAAATGTTGGACCTCCCAACTCTATAAGCTAAGGTTTGAGATAAAGCGCCTTAGTCAACAACTTCTAAGGCATCGATCTTCTTAACCAAGATATGAGAGTCTCTTTCAACAACACACCTATATATCTTGAAAATAACAACTATTTTCAAGTCAAGAATTAAATCTTTTTCATATTGAAAAGATTATTGATATTGATACACAAACATCAAGTCTTAGAAGTAATCACCTTTTGTTGTTTGATTCTTTATTTTTTAATTTATTATAATTTTAAACTAATAAAAAGACAAACTAATTTTTTTAACATCTTAATGTTAATTTTAATTATTTTAACTAGTTATTATTATTTGTTCTTTTGAATAATTATATGTTAGTATTTTTTTAATTAAATAAAACATATCATAAAGAATAAGAACTACCACCATGTGACTAAAACAAAAACTAAATTTCATGAGAAGCATTGAATCAAAGAACTAATTATGCTATTTCAAAATTATGTAATATATTTTTATAATTTTAAATAAAAATACTGTACCTTTGACTTTGACTGTAATGAATTATTGCCTAGGCAAACTGACTCTAGACTTTTACCTTGGTTAAAATTTTCACATCAATCTAAAAAAAATCATTAAATGATATATAAATTTGTCTATGTGAACCGAACATGGCCTACAAATTGCAATTGAGGTAAAAACTGCAATTGGAGTTTTACGATAAACGCACTAAGTTAAATCATTAATAATTTCTCCCTCACTGCTACTTAATCACAAGACTGCAATTGGAGGGAGCTATAGCGACTACACAATTACTCAATTGAGCACAGTAAACAATGCTTCTGTCAACGGACGTACTTTTTGGCAAAAGCTTTGCAAACTCACGTCATTCAAACTTTGGAATCCACGTATGCACAACTAAATAATAATTGGGCAACAATATTTCTAATTCATCATAGAGCTGTCAAAGACAGAATACACATCAATCATATATTTAAAAGCTTTTAGTTAAGTATTAATTGAGTTTTATAAAATGATTGCCTAGCAACATAGGCAAATGGTTAGTATTTAAATTTAATTTTTTTTATTTTAAAGTTATTAGTTTAAAAAAAAATTGTAATTGTTTTATTTTAATTAATTATTATTTTATTTATTTTAAATTTATTATTTTTCATTCATTAAAAATATTTAATTATTTTATTGACATATATAATAACAAAAATCATTTAATTATAATGTTTCTATTAAAATATGAGATAGATAAATAAAAATAATTATCTATAATCAGCATATAAGAGAGTTGGTGACTTTTGTTTATCTGAGATAGTGGAATTAGGGAAAATAATTGTTTTTTAATTATCATATCTATATGGACATCAAGAACAAATATGTTAATGTTTTTGATTGATGTTTCTTATATTCAATTTATTTATTGTGAAACAAATGAAAAATTAAAAGAATGAAAAATAAAAAACAAAAGATTTGATTGATAGGATCAACTATCACAAACTTTTTTAAACTTCCTAATATTTTCCATAACAAGTCAAATTATGATATTGCTATTAGGATTCAACTCTATAGTTTTTTAGTCAAACTCATTGACCCATGTTTCATGAGTAGTAATTCACAACAATCCATCTCTCGTGAGAATGAATGGTCTCTACTTAACACACATTGGATCTATGTAGAAATGAAGCATTGGGCCTTCTGACCCATCCTAATACTACTCCAACTCAAATACACTTAAACCATAAAAATTCCTAAATATAAAAAAATATTTTATCATAAATTATATATATATTTTCCAAAAACAAATAAAAACAGGACGTTTGGGAACCAATCCTTACTGTAACATGATAACTGATAACCAAACCAATTACCCACTACAGGACGGTTGACCGGCCTTTTATCAGCAATAAAATTTTGAATAGAAAACAGAGAATAGCTAGAAAGAAAACCCCAGCTACAAAGCAGAAACAAAATCAAAGCCAACATCCCTTATATGTTAGTATTTTTTCAGCAGATTCATCTTTAATCAGCACCCAGAAGAATTTGATCTACTCTGAGCCTCCATTACAGTTGTAAAGGGTACTCTAAAAAAGCATAGAAAAAGAACGCAGATTTTGCAGAAAAACTACATACCTGTGGTAGCAGTATTACTGTCTTCATTTGCCCTATTATTTCTGGTGCTGTTGGAGACTCTCGATGCCACGTTATTGCTTAACGAACTAAATAACTTCTCACAAAGCCAATTTCGACAGAACAACGAAGCAGGGGTTTCTGCGCTAAAAAAGGGGAAATCAGACTATTTCGTCCGCATGGTCTCACCTAAACTTGCTAGGAAAGTGGCTAATTTAATCTACTTTCCTCCACCGCAGTTATAAAGGTTACTGAGAAAAAGCATAAAAAGAACACAGATAACTAGTAATTAAACCAATTACCCACTACTGGACAGTTGACCATTTTATCAGTAGATAAAATTTAGAATAGGAAACAGAAAGTAGCTGCAAAGCAAGAAAACCCCAGCTACAAAGCAGAAACGAAATCAAAGGCAACATTCCTTTTACCTTGAGCATTTTATCAGCAGATTCAACTTTAATTAGAACCCAGAACAATTAAATCTACTTTCCTTCACCACAGTTGTAATGGGTACTGAAAAATGAACATAAAAGAGAACATAGATTTTGCATAAAAACTACCACTTACGTACCTTTGGTAACAGCTTTACTGCCTTACTTTGCCCTATTATTTATGGCGCAGGCAGAGAGCTCCGTATACCATCTTATCGCTTAACGAATTAAATAACTTCTCACAAAGCCATTTTTCCCCGAACAAGCAAGCTGGGGTTTGCGCACTGAAAGAGGGGAAAGCAGACTATTTCGTCCACATTCTCACACCTAAACTTGCTAGGAAAGTGCCCGTACAAGAGAACCCTAAGAAAGGAAACTTCCGTGGCGGTGAATACGGGCATCCAAGCAATAAAAGCTAAAATTGAGATTCCTTAATTAAAAAAGAGCTAGGTAGCATTAACTCTAATTTGAGAGCCTACGAAAAATGCATCCTACTTTTCAATTCCATTTTGTAACGTGAAATCTATAGATTCAATGAAAGAGAACATCTCAATCAAATTTCACATCTTAGGGAAATGCAATGAAATACAAGAATGACCATTGTGAAGAACTTGTAATTGTAAAATGGAAAAAGTACTAACGAATTTCAACATGGCTACAAGGATTATATGATAATTTTGCATTATATGTGAGAAGAGATCAGGGGAAGAGCACTAGTAATCGTTATAGTTCTAATGACCGCACACTTATTATCATAGTGACCCCCCAATGGGCGTCATAGTTCGAATTTTTGAAAAGGCCATTAATAAATTTCACATGTACCAATAGCCAATCACTTTTTGTCAATTTTTGTTCAGAATTGTCCCATTTATACACCACTATTGGAACATTTGTACAAAACTATTGGGACATTTGTCCACAAGTATTGGCGATTTTGAGTGGACAGTTATTGGAACATCTTTAATTAGGTATCATGCGACACTTTGAAATGTATACTTTTTTACCTTTGTGTGCATAACTAATCTCACAACGTGCATCGTTACTACCCAAAACCTAGAACAATAGCTATAAACAGTTGAGTCGCATGCGAAGACAACTAAAAAAAATCATCAAAATTTGAGGTATCGTTTAGGATCTGTGGGTACATGAAGTTAGCTATGACAGCTACTAGTGCTCTTCCACTACTTGCAAGATTTCCTAAAAAGATTTATGATCCTAACTTGTTAAAGAATAGTTAGCCCTAAGCCATAAGAGCCAAGAGCATGTGGATTTGAGGAAAAGAGATCAATAATGATAATGATGCCTCATTTTAAAAAATTAAGAGCTTAAATTCAATGCATCTATGAAAATACATCTCAAAAATTATTCACTGTGTTTTTTACTACGAACTATAGACACCTCGAAATCAACCTTCTATTATATAATTAATTAAATTAATATTTAATTAATTATCCTACATAATCCACCATCTCCTAATTTATCATACTTAATTGAATTCTATGTAATTTATTATGGGGTATGTGCACCAAGATAGAGGACCAAAAAGTTGCCAATTTTAATTTTTGCTCAAATGTAGTCATTTGGCACTCACCATATTTGGAATGTCAAACCTATGGTTCGGTCACACCAAATCTATTTGGCATGCACCGAATAAGGTGAGTGCCAAATTTGGTGCTAGCCAAATGGAAATATATTTTGAAAAGTGCATTTCCATTGCCTAGCACCAAATTTGGTGTTAGCTAAATGTATAGCATTGGCAAAATAGAAATGCATTTTGAAAAGTGCATTTCCATTTGGCTAGCGCCAAATTTGACACTAGCCAAATGTATAGCATTGCCAAATTGTCTTTCTCTTTCACTCTCTCTTTCTCCCAACAATAATATATACATGAAATATAACATTTAAGTATTTCATGTATATATCGATAGGATATTTGAGAGTGGTTTTAGATCTCTAAGAGTTATAATGTAGATTCTAGGTTTTAGATGATCATTTAAATGTTTAAGCTTTGTCAAATTTTAGTAATCAACATGATTCTATCATCATTCTCTCACTCTCTCTATGTCACTGTATTTATCTCCCCAAAATCTGAACCTATAGATCTCTCTCTATCACTCTTCCTCTATCCCATTTCTACCTCTCTTTATCTCACTCTCTCCTCTCAACCCTAAGATCTAACATTACCTCTTTACCTCTCTTTCGTCCCCTTCACTCTCTGTAATATGTTTTCTCTATCTCTTTACACACCTCTCCCTCACTACCTTTATTTCTCTAGGTCTCTCCCACCTTCTCTCCATTTTACCTCACCTTCATTCCTTACCCCCATCTATATCCCTTCCTTCCTCACTCTCTCTTCTTCTATCTCCATCTCTTATTGTTTCTCTCCCCTCTCTCTATATGTTCTTCTGATCATTACTTCTTCCTCCCATCCTCTATCTCTCTCCTTCTCTCTATCTTTACCTATCTACCTCTCCATCCCTATCTCATTACTCAACTCTCTCCCCATATATCTCTCTCACCTCTATTTCCCCCCATGTCTCTCACCACTCTCTCCCCAGGCTATAGGTCTCTTCACTCTAGTTATTTACCTCCCTCTACATCTCTCTCCCTATTTCCATACCCCTCTTTCTCTCTTTGTGAACATCTCTCTCCCCCTCATATCTCAACATCTCCCCTCTCTAGGTGTCTTCCACCATCTCTTCTTCTCTACCTTGCCTTCTTTCCTTACCCCATCTCTATTCATGCATCCCTCTCTCTTCTCTCTCTCTCTCTCTCTCTCTCTCTCTCTCTCTCTCTCTCTCTCTCTCTCTCTCTCTCTCTCTCTCTCTCTCTCCTCATCCAAATCTCTCCCTCCATATATAACTCTCTCTACCCAACTCCCTATCTCATCAACCACCTCTATACCCCTTTATCTCTCTCCCCAGGTATCTCATCAACCACCTCTATACCCCTTTATCTCTCTCCCCAGGTATCTCACTCCTCTCTCCCTTGGTGTTAGGCCTCTCACCTCTAGACAAAGAGAGACCAAGTGAGAGAGAGGGAGATA
The DNA here is from genome assembly GCF_030272615.1 of Cryptomeria japonica. Lineage (NCBI taxonomy): Eukaryota > Viridiplantae > Streptophyta > Pinopsida > Cupressales > Cupressaceae > Cryptomeria > Cryptomeria japonica. Next base: position 333,877 of record NW_026728914.1, read on the forward strand.
CCTAAGACAAAGACGGGGGAAGGGAAGGGTTGAGGGAAAAAGAGGGAGAGACCAGAGAGAGAGAGAGAGGGTGGGGGGGAGGGGGGGGGGGGGGTTGATGGAAAGAGAGGGGGTTGGTGGCGGCAATTAAATCCAAGGTGACTTCGAAGGCAACATTTCCAATTTTCACTTCCCCCTTCTACCAAGGCTGGGAAAAATTATTGGAGAGCTCTGGGTCAAAACCCTGCATGCCTTCAACATAACTATCTAGGTTCCCTTTAACCACTTTTTGTCACAGATTAACATTAATTTTGAATTTTTCACATAAATTGGGTTCAACTTGTATTAGATCCCCTCCCATCTTAATCATAGAGAGTTTTGACTTAAAAACTAGGTAGAGAGAGTAAAAACTAGCAATTTGAGCATGATAGCACTTACAAGAAATGGGTGAAGTGACTCTACTTTTTAAAGGAGACATTCACCACCAAAACATAAATCATAGATATACTTCATCATTAATATTTATGTCCTTGGAGATTGCCTCATTAACCAAAACCAAAATATCAATGATATTCATCCATATTTTTAAATTCTTCGAAAATAGTCCTAATGAAGCCAACATGTCTGCAATTTTATTGTCTTTCCTTCTTGTATGAAAAAGGCATATGTGGCTAATCCCATGAATGAGGGCCTTACACTTAGCCATAATGTCTTCACACTCCAATCCATAATGGCTTCGATCTTGAGTAGGAGGATGGTTTTTTTTTAATCACCTTCTATGATTATTCGATTGTACCTTCTTTCATTATAGCAAGACGTAGTAAATAGCTACCACCTCCACAAGATTAGTGATTGTGTTAGTCTAAAATCACTTTTCTTATATTTTAGAATAATAACATAATCTAGCTTCTTTGTAGATAAATATGCTCACTTCAAAAAAAATTATTAAAAAAAATTGTTAGATTATATAAGTAATCATTTTTTTAATTGATCACTAATTAGGCCCTCTTTTAATTTTATTATTAATTAAGCTAAAATTAGGACTATTTTTCTATATTTAGGTCAATGTTGTCTCATAGCATATGTTGATGATGTACTTTTCTTGATCTAACTTAATCTTCACTTAAGGTTTTGTCTATGATTTTCTTTTTGATTTCATAAGAATTCATTTCTATATAGTATTCATTGAGTTGTTCAATCAATACAGAAGCCATTACACTTTTCTAGATCAGTTTTGTTCTCAAGGTTGCATAACACACAAAAATTATTTTTTATCATTAGACGTGATAGGTGTTTTGGTTTTAGGTGTTTCTTCGGAGATATGGGGCTCACTATCAACTCCAACATGATATCAAAGTACTTTGTCTATGACTCCTCTCTATTTTTTTGAGAGATTGAACCTTGAGAGAAAAATCAACTCAATATGGAGCAGAATCAAGACCATTGTTGGATCCAAAAAGATCAAAATCCTTTAGAATACCTATATAAACATTGAAATCAAAGTTTGAAAGATTTATTTAAATTTTTTAAGGGTTTAAATTTGTAGCAGTAAATATCCACACAACTCGACAAATCCATATGGTTGTATAAAATCATACTACATGGTCATCATTGCATGATATGTCAGCCAAGTGTGTGAAAATTTTAATAAGATCCTTTCTTGCAGTGTCATAATTCTTTTTAAATGTGATGATGTTTAGTTTCTTAATGTATCTATTTTTTAGTGTCATATTCAAGAGTTGATGTCATGAGCCTTCAATCTACTTGAAGAAACATATTTTGCATTGTATCAATGACATGAAATTTTATTAACAATATATAAACAAATATTTTGGTTACAAAAGAATATATTGACACATCAAGGAATATATAAGTGGTAGCCTAAGCATATTCAATTTTCAACATCAATATGATCTCATCCCTGTACTACTTAGTAGGTCCCTAAATCCTCGCTTAAAAGGAAAATTGCAGCCATAAAATGACAATTTCTACATTAACCAAAAAGAGAAATCTATGCAAATAAGTACTTAGAATCCACATGTAATAGAATAGACAACAAAACATCAAAGATGACACAAGATATACCCTAGGAAAACCCTCAAGAGGGAAAAATATAGCCTCCAGAAATGTCCATGCTCAATGTATTATTCAACACTAACATATTGCAATGCATATTTAGAGCCACCATTAGTACCTCTAAAACATCATGCATGTCTAACAAAATTTTATAGTACTAGACTTGTGTTAAACTTAGTTAATTTAGTTACAATGTTGATGATGTAATCAATTAAGAAAATAAACTTGTAAGAAATAGTTAGATGGCAATAGAAGAAAGGAAAACCATTTGAAAAGAATAAAATGGAAAGTGGATTCTAAATTATTAAAATAATTATTTAGCATCTTATAGAAGAGTTTATCAATGTTTTCAAAGGATGTTCAAACATTTATGCTTAGACTTCTTGGGCTATCTTCACTACATTCGATGAAGCTTGGAAAAAGACTAACTTGGAACATTAAATAGATAAAGTGTAACAAGATCATATTAATAATTGGTGATTCCAGATGTTGGAGGTTCATTCATCATCTCAAGTTAGCTTCTCACTTTGATATGGTGTGTTGTATAAGAAAAAAAAATCCTTTCTATTTTTCCATTCCTTTCTTGATGTTGACAAATTTAAAGGTTGCATATAATGTGATGTTTGTTTCTTTAAAAATAGTGCGGTGCATATAGTGTGGTGCCCCATGATGCTAAGACTCACAATTTGATCTTGAAGCTTTGAAAACTTGATCTTTGCAACTTGATGTGGCCTTGTTAGTACAAGATGACTCAATTTGGTGAAATCAAAACCTTTGTAGCTCACTGGGCAACACTTATTTGTAGATGTCAAGTACCCATTTACTCATCTCTCTCCCTCATATGAGATCACAATGATATACATTCCTTTCGTTAACATAGAGAAGACTCATGACACTTTTCAACATGCCAATCACAACAATAAGTCACTGCCCACTTGATCGAAACATTTAAACCTTGATTTATCACTACCTCTATTTACATTCAAACACTTAGGCTTCTACAAAAATTTGAACAAAGTTCTAATCTTTTTCCACTCGATCCATCAATCCATTTGTAATCAATTTGCATACAACCTTTCATAGATTGTCATTTTCACTTTTTGTTCCAACATAATATTTGTGCACCACATGTAGATTTCTAGTTATGTTGATTATAGATTACATGTTTTGTTAAGTTTAGGTAACAATTCAAAAATCAATCAAATAATGTATGCTCTATTTTGGGTTGTGTATGCCCTATCTTTATATAAGCCACAAATTGAAGCTGCAACCTCAAAAAAATAAAAAAAACTCTCTTTTGTACAAATTGAATGCCAATCTACAAAATGTAATCCATTGGAGGAAGTTGAATAAAATAAACTATTTGAGATTTATTTCTGACATTGTTTATGTTTTCTATTTTATTCTATATCAAAAACTAACAACATTAATTTCATTACAAGAATACCAACTCGGTATGACTTCTTGTAATCATTTTGGGAAGTCCTTTAATATTGTCACTATAGATTAGATGGGGTGCCTGTAATTCATGGTAGCCACTAATATTAGATGGATTGTCAGCCCTCCCTTAATTATATAAACTTAATTTCATTAACTTCCTTAGTAATGAGAATTTGGGAAACCTTTGTAAGATTTTTAGTGTGAAACAATAAGCATCTTCCAACAAGACACAAAATGTTAGATCTGCTGGCTCCATTATACCATACTTGCTCATGTTTGAGCACTATCAAATTTGATAAAAGTTTGAAACTCGAAAGCTCCTTTAGATTCCTCAAATTCCATTGTTGAAGATTTTTCAGTCTACAACAAGACTCTAAACTTTTGATCACTGAAAGAACTTCTAATGAAACAATTGACTATCGGGACTTCTATATCTAGACATGGTTTTAAATCAGTCGACACATCTATATATATAAATTCCTTTAGTGCATCACGGTCCCACAATACAGTTTTATATAGTTTCTTATGTCCAATGTCAAACGATGGAAAATCCCATTGAAAGACTATGGATGGCAGTACTTTGAAGCTCCTTTCATTATAACTTACACTAAATTTCACTTTCTCTAAATATGGCAAACCATGCAACCTTGAGAACTCTAAGAGGAATCAACAAAAAAACATTAATCTCTATCAAAAAAGAACAACCAGTAAGACCTCCCAGCTAATTAACCACCTGGTTGCCTGCAAAACTGATCTCAAGTTGTAAATATTTAAGGTTGCTTAGCTCAGGAAGTTTAAACATTAGATTTACTTTATTCATATGAAGATTTAATAGAATAATGCATCTTCCCTCCACGTACATACTTTATTCCCATAATGGTCTTGTCGTTCAGCCAATCACACTCTTGCAATGCTTCTGGTGCACTTACATCACTTAAGTTTGAGACGGTTTCATCTTCAAAGTGCTCCAGACGAGATTCAAGATCCTCATTAGGTTGAAGGGCCACATGAAATTCAGAACTATCGACATCAATTTTCTTATAAGAATACCAACTTAGCTTGATTTCCTCTAATCGTGGGAACTCTCCCATGTTGGGAAGTCCTTTCATATTGTCATTTCGTTGAGAGGCGATCTACAATGATATTAATGCTATCCATAAACACCAAACACTATCAAAATAATTTTTACGTTGTCCTTCCTGTCTAAGATTCTTAGTGTAGTGGTCTGGCTGAAATTCTGAATTTGCAATGTAGTGGTCTGTTATTAAAATGGTGCGTATTCAATACAAACTAATGTAAAATAATTTAGAACTATACACGTTAGCGGACGTCATTAAGCCTGAAGGCTTCCTCAGCCAACCTATTAGCAGCTATAGCAAAGATTGTACCTTTGGCACATATCGACTTAAAATAGATTGTTGCCCTTTCTCACCTATAAATACTCATCATCTTCCCCAGATGGAGCTCCCACAACAAATTCTTCCCCTCCCCCCTGTTGATTCAGTAGGTCCATCTTCTGATGACTCCACAGGTCCATCTTCTAATGACACCACAACTTCTGCTGCCTCTTCTGCTATCGTCGGTTAAAAAAAGCCATCTTTAGAGCTGCTCTGCTTGGAGGTACAACTTTGCTTCTGTAATTAGATAATTGCATTGTGATTATTTATGTAAGTATTTCCTATATTCATAGCTTTTTGTATGCTGGACTTTCAATCGTTCATTTGTTCAAAGATATAGCTGGTAGAGAATAGTCGTTCAAGTTCTAAATATTGTGTAGATGATTGTTTATCTCCATGTTTCTTTTCTCACATGTCTGCCATTGTTGAACATGATCATCCACTGGCATTTATCCTTGTATAATCTCTACCCATGCCTTAATCAAAAAATGTTTTTTGTGATGGTCAATGATGATGCTATGTAAGGCTCTGATAGATCTTGGATTGATAAAGTTAATTAGGATGCGTTTTTATGCAATGTTCTCTCATACTATTGAACACATTTTGTTCTTAAACTAGCAAGCAACAAAAAAAAAATAGAAAGGGAATTAGCACCAAATTTAAATTTGAAGTTGGCATTAATTTGATGTCTAAATCCAAATTTGTATTTGAAAGTTGTGAGATGACTTTTGCAAATTTGTAGGTGCTTGATTAATCTACAGGTAAGAAATTTCTTTTCAAGTTTTGGAAGGTTATCAATCCGCAATGTTTCATTGAGACTATTTTAGTTTTATGTTGCTTTTTGCAAGGGATAGGAAGGAGAGTGTGGGGATTGGAAGGATTAGCATATCTCACGGGGGCTTCATTTAGTGAATTTGGGTTATAGCACGCGTGTTCATGGCATGCTAAAGAGTCCTCCTATTTTCAAAAAATATTGCTTTAAACTTGTTTTTCATCACCCCCTCCCAATACACAGCTTTGATTAAAAGCCCCCCTAGTTTTGCCAAGTATAATATTTTTTCATAGCTTGAATTAAAAACCCCCTATTTTCACCGAAAGAAATATATTGTACCCTCATTTTTGAAATAATATACGTAATATAATATTGCCTAGACAATGAAACCCCATGACATATCTGAAAAGTCCCTCCCATATTTTCCTTATTCCACATTTTTTTTTAAAATGTGAAATTCTCTTCAAATCGCAGGTATGCAAACATACCTGGAATGTGGAAAAACGGGAGCAGGTTGAGCTTGCAAGCATTTCAGGAAGCAATTCACAAATTTTGAAGTGGAAAAATATCTTGTGTAATTTTAGATCTAACACATTTATTTTCTTTTTAGTATGTGTTAGGGATTGCAGATTTCAGCGAGCTAAAGTGGTTGTCAAAGTCCTTGGGATTTGATCTGGTACGAAAACTCTCACTGCGGTCAAATAAGCTCTCGCTCCTCCCAGCTTCCATCTCTCATATGACATCTCTGTGCATTTTGGACTTATACATGAATAGCCTCATTAAAGCCCTCCCTTATTATATCAAATATATGGTGTCCATGCTGTCAAGATATATTCAAACAACTGCCTCGATAAGTTCAGTGGAAGGCATGATTTTTCTTGTTCGTAGATGGCTATGATGCAGGGTTGTGCTACTACTGAATGGTCAAATAAAAGTAATGACAGGGTAAGAGGGCAGGTCTGGAGAAGATGATTCGGTTGTCTCGCCTTGTTGCTTTTTCACCCTGAGCGTACTCTTCACATTTCACAAGTGTTTTGTTTCCACTTTAAGTCATACAAACTCATTATTTTTTTAATTCAGAATCATAGCGGTGCAAGTTAAACCGTTAACCTAAGTAATCTAAATCTTGAAAAAGATAAAAGTAAAAAAAAATTTAAAAAGTTACTATTAGGTTTATGCTACTTATCTTTTCTGCTACTTAGCATAAAGTTGCTAAAATTCTTTTGCTACCAGAAATGCCAGCGAGATACCCGTTTCATGTTTTAATGGCAGAAGCATTATTTCATTTCTAACAGCCGTTTTTAGGCTTCCTTTGCTCTTTCCCTTTTTATTTTTCATATGCGAATGAACTTCAAAAGAAAATGACTAGAAAATTAAACAACTTTGAAAATGATATTTCAATGATGTCGAGTTACTATATACAAATCATTTTACAAATCAAATGATGTAACTGTCACTACCAATAGAATTTAAACATAAAGATTTAAAGAAGTGCATGTAACATATGTAAATCAAATAATACAATTGTTACCACCATACAAAATCTATGAAAATGTATAGTTTCAATTACTAGCATATATATATTTAATAATATATATAAAATATGTTGACAGATATCATATATTCTTATCGAGACACTTAATTTTAATCAATTCCTCTATTTTAAGATATAATTAAAAAAAATATCTTTCAACATATTATATATATTATTAAATATATACATACTAATTATAGATGAAATGCCTGTAATTCATGACACCTACTAATATGAGGAGGATCGTCAGCCCTCAAACAATTATATAAACTTAACCTCTTTAACTTCCTCAGTAATGAGAAGTTGGGAAACCTGTGTAAATGTTTTAGCGTGAAAAAGTACACATCCTCCAAAAGGGCACAATGTGTCAGATCTGGTGGCTCCCTTATACAACACTTGCCAAGTTTGAGCACAATCAAATTTGACAAAATTTTGAAACTTGGAAGCTCCTTTAGATTCCTCAAATTCCGAAGTTGAAGATTTTTCAGTCCGCAACAAGACTTTAAACTTTTGATCGCTGAAACAATTTCTGATGAAACAAACAACTCTATCTGTACTTCTGTATCTAGCCATCCCTTCACTGCATCACGATCCCACAATACAGTTTTAGATAACATCTTACACCCAACGACAAATGGTGGCGAAGCCCGGTGGGAGCGACTGTGGATGGCAATACTTTATCACAGACATTCTGTACAGTCGAAGGGACCCTTCACTTTATCACACACACTAAATTCCACTTTCTCCAAAATCTGCAAATCATTCAACCTTGGGAACTTGTAGAGGGATCGACAACAAGTATTAATCTCTCTTATAGAAGCACAACCGGTACGATCTCCCAGCTGGGTTTATCGAGGTACTCTCTCACATCATTTCATCTTTATGGTAATGTTAATTTGCCAACTTGAGTTACTCGATGAGTTTTGTATTGTAATTTTTGATATTTCAATTTTTGTTTTGTTATTTTTTTATATTTTTAATATAAATTTCATATCTATTATAATGTAAATTGGCATTTAAGTTATTTCTTATTAATTCTTAATAAAAACTTTATTTGTATTTTAATAAGTTTAAGTTTAAATGTTTCATATGTGGATATAAATCTATTATTTATTTTAATATAAATTAATTTAAAAATTTAATAGGAAGTGGAAAAAGAGAAGAAGACATATTGAAAACCTTGAAAAATAATTAATGTTAAAATATTAATCAATTTAATATATTTAGCCTTTTTTAAAATATTATTAGAATATTCACAAATATTTGAAATTTAGTAATCAAATCAGTTTTATTTTACTTAATTATCATTAGAATTTTTAATTAAAATATATTAGTTTGTTTACAATTAGCTTCTTCCTCAATCTTGTTTACCTTTATGTCAATTACATGCTCTCCTTTACATTTATACCAACTATGCTTAACATTCTATTAATTCAAAGATTATTCCTAACTCTAATTATTTTTTAAATACATTAGTAACATATATGAGTTTGTTTACAATTGACTTTTTCCTCTATCTAATCTATCTTTATGTCAATTATTCTCTCATTTACATTTATGCCAACGATGCCTTCGAGCATTCTACTAATTCATTTTTTTTTCCTAATCCTAATTGTTTTCCTATTTGAACATTTATCCTAATTGATTTCTAGCTATGGAGAGAAGTTCAATTGTAATCATAATAATATTGTAACCCTAGATATTATTTGAACCCAAAAAATATGCATATAACTCACCCCAACACTACTTAAAAATAAAATTAATATAAATTATAATATAATTAAAAATAATAATAATGAACATTAAATACTAGTCTTCTAAAAGATATATGTTTGTGTACTTTACATATATTTATTTAAAAATAGGTATACTAGAGTTAGTATTGATAGACAAATATCAAGTCTCAAAAATAATCGCATATTCTTATATGATCCCTTGTTTTTTAATTTATTGTAATTTAAACTAAATATAAAAGACAAACTAACTTTTTTAAACTCCTACTGTTAATAATTTTTTTAACCAATTATTATTGTTTGTCTCATAAATAAATTATATGTTACTAAACATTTTTATATTGAACAAAGCAAATTTCAAAGAATAAGAACTACCAACACATACGTGAAAGAAAAATGAACCAAACTATTAATAGATAGAGACAACCACTAAAAGGTTGAAATAGATCATACACTCATTTCATCAAAGCATTATTTTACATTGGCCAACTCAAATAAAATAGAAAAAATATTGAATCAAGAATAAGTTATGCAATTTCAAAATTATATTAGTATTTTCTTTTATCCAAAATAAATATATGTATTTTATAATAAAGGCATAAACGTTTAAGCTAAAAATATTGCAACTTTACTATAAATGAATTATTCCCTAAGCAAATTGACTATAATATTACATCTTTTTTTCTTTTATAACATCAATTAAAAAAAACATTAAATGATGATATATAAGTTCATCTATGGATGGCCTACAATTGATGGAAAAACTCCAATAGACTTTTATGATAAATGCACTAAGTCAAATCATTAACAATTTCTACATCATGACTTTTAAGCCTAGAAAAATAGCGAGTGGGAGTGGGAGCATCCATAGGAGCGTGTCTAGGGTTTCTATTGGGGAGGTAGATGATCTAGGGGAAGTTGACAATGATGGTGAGGAGGACGTTTATTCCTCTCTTCCCCCTTCTTTTTTTGTGTTCCTGCCTTGGTTCTCATGTCATTTCCCCCGTATCTCTGTTGTTTGTCTTATTTTTCATGGGTTATGATTTGGTGTGGAGACAAAAGAAGGTGGTTGCGGAGGTGACTGAGGTCTTTTTGGTTGCGTATGGTGCTATTGGGTGGTGTTTGGGTATAGATGCAAAGACCCCTATGTTGACCTTCTTTTTTGATGTTGCTACAATCATTGTGTTGCGTCAGGAGATGTTTGTAGCTACTAAAGACCTTTCTTTGTTCATTGTGGGTGCCCCACTGGGCTTCGATTTCGCACTATCTTATGCTTCTTGGAGAGGTGGATGCGGTGTGGAGGGTCTTGTTGATGGAAGGGTGCAGAGGTCGAAAGGATGTTGTGGTTTTTATTGTTGGGAGGTTTTGTTGTAGTGGTCTTCCATCATGAATAGGGTTTGGTGCTTTGGCAACTATTGTGAGGGTGATCCTCTGATTCTTGGAGGAGGGCTTGTTTGGGAGGTGTCACACCCCTGTGTCGAGGGTGTTGTTGCCCTGCTTTTCTCTGGATGTGAAGGAGGTGTATGTGATCTGGGTGGAGCTCCCATGACCTAGTTCATCATTGGCATTTTGGGCTCTTCACTCCTTTCAGGTTGTTTTTTGCCCTCAGAGTGGTGTTTATTACTGTAGGAGGCCTCTATGTGTGGGGTCTATTTGTTCTTCTTTTGTATCCTTTTGGGGTTTCCTGTTGATGGTTGTGGGTGCTCCTTTTTTTTTTTAATCTTTTTCAAGATGATCTTTGGTTTTGTTCAAGGTTTCTTTGTTCTACCTTTCTTAGTTTGTCCTATTAAGGCAAATCTTTCTTCTACTCAGGGGAAGAGTTGTGAGCTGAGTTCGGTGGAACGGATCCTATTGAGGGCTTTGGATGCCCTATTTTTCAAGTTCGAATGGTTGATTGTTGCTTTCTCCTTGCTATTGGGTTTATGTCCCTATTCTCCTATAGAGGTAGAGATTTTGGTTAAGCTTATCTTCTTGGAGTTGGACTGGTTCAAGCCTATTGTTCAACATTTGGTTCTGGAAGCTTTCTTAAAACCCAGTTGTCCAGCAAAGCGTTGTCGTCCCATATCTTGGTTGCTGGACTTTGGTTTGTGGTATGAAGCTTTGTTCTCTTTGCTAATGGTTTCTATCTTTTCAGCCCCTATTGAGGTGGAAAGTTTCTTTTCTATTAGAGTGGCAACTATTAGATGCTTTGAGGTTGTTGGCTTCATCCTGGTAGTTTTGGGAGCCATTATAAAACTCAAATCGAAGATTAGGAGAGCCATTCAAAACCCCCATGTTTTTGTTTAGTTCTTAATGTTTATCTTGTGTAATTTTGTATGGCTAAATGTTGACAGTTTTAAAAGGCCCGGTATAGATTGTGGTTGTCTTTGGTTAAGGTTTGGGCCAGCTTTTAGCTTCTTGGCAATTTTGTCACAGGTTAAGGGAGTCGGGAATATCCCTTCTGATTGGCTAAGGGTGTCTGTTAAACCCTCATTCATTTATTTTATGTGATATAGTTTGAGACTGTAGCCTTGTTGGTGATTCCAGTTTGATTTGTAATGGTTTTCTTTTGATTATTTTATTGGCACTATCTGTTTGTGGCTACGCTAGTGTTTGGCTAGCGTTAATCTATTTAGCTGTGTTTGGGCTGCTAATTTTCCTTGTTTGTACCCTTTGGCAATGTAGTGTCATGGGTTCCAGATCTTGGTAAAATCTAAGGGTTTTGGGTCCCTTCAAAACCTGTTGTATGGGGTTTCAGGTCCCCACAAAACTTGTTTTATCTTTAATAAAAAAAAAAATTCTTTATCACTACCAACTAATCACAAGACTAAAATTAGAATGATCGCAAATAATCAAAATGAATATTAACACACTAACCAACAATTGCAAAGCCCATTAATAATTTGTTCGTCAATACCAATTAATCAAAAGACTAAAATTGGACTCATAACAAATAATCAATACTAATATTAACACATTACCCAATTATCGCTACCAATCAATCACAAGAGTAAAACTAAACTTATAACAAATAATCAATACTAATATTAACACACTAACCAATTATTGCAAAGCCCATTGAAATATGTTTAATAACATCATAAGACCGAAAGAGTCTATGGGACCCAAAGACAACACACAACCTCAATGCATTGAAGACCTATAAAATTTGTAAATCTCTTCTCAAAATCCTGCCATTTGCATTTTTTGTCCAGCCTTACCTCCTCAAAAAAGATACTTAAATTTTGTCAATATATTTAAACAAGATACTTAAAATGTCAATACACTTGATTAAGATACCTAGTTTGGTAGTCTATGTATGGCTAGACACTTTTAGTTTACACCAATATACTTAATTCTAAAGCCATCTCCAAAGGCTCAACAATAACCATCAATAAGAAATGGCTTAAATCACACACACTGAGCTTAAAAGTGTTAAATACTTAGAGTTGACTAACATTTTCTAGGCTTAATATGTTGCTTAATAAATGTTGTCATGCTAAGAATACACTTCTATTCTTAACAGTGTTGAACACTAGGACTTGACTAACACCCTCTAAACTTAATATATTGCGTGTGTGTTGTTTAAGGTTGGCCCAACAACAACTGCATCATTGGTCAAAGTAAAAGAAACACCAGATGCCCCATCAATCATATTGAACACCTCTGCAATCACAACTTTTGTAGCCACCTCTAACATGATAGAAGCACCATAATCTTCCACATAGTCAACCTCTATAGGAGCTATGACAAATAACCTTCTTTGGTACAATAAACTCCTTAAAATTGTTAATCAGTAAGAAAAAACCAGTCCCATAGCCAACTAAAACCTCACTCACATGCAAATGAGTAAAAACTCCCTATCTAGGTTGCATCCGAAAAATAAACTCTTCTAAGAAATCAAAGCCCAAACAATTCAAGAAAAAACAAGAAGACCACTAGAAGGTAAGTCCATGTGGTGCAAGCAAAGAAAAATAAAGCAACAGGACCACTAGTCGTGACCAAGAGAAGGGAATCCCTAATGCTATGCCCTCTCCATCATCCTCAGAATTAAGTCTTCCTTTGCGCTTTTGCTCCTTCCTCAAGCCCTAGCTTCTTTTTCTCTCCCACCTCTCTCTTTTCAAAATAATATAGGCAAATTTTTATTTTTATTTTTTATGAATAGGTATTTCCATTTAATTATATATAAAAGAGTACACTATTTAAAGGTGGAAGGAATAAATCAACTCCTCGAAAGTCAATTCTTTTGATTTCATTTTTATTTATTTCGAATCTTTTATTTTGTTTGAAAAATATTTAATAATTCTTTAATTTTATTTAATAATTATTATATTTTATTATAAAAATATTATATTATTATTATTTTCATTGTAAATATATTTTTCAATTACAAATTAAAAAAACAATGTAAATAAATGAAATAAATTATTTATAAATAAAATAAAATAATTAGAATGGTTCATGGCATAGTGATATGATTAAATCAGGTCATTATTGTTGTAGTCATTATGGTTCAAATTTGGGCCATTGTGATTTTCTTTGACTTCCAAACTCTCCTTGAGGTATGAGATCTCCTATTTATGGCTTCATTTGAGTCAGTTCAAACTAAAAAATCTCATGCTACCAATAAAAAATAATAATAATAATTTTTAAATAACTCAAAATTGATCTAAAATAAAATAAAAATCAAATGACATTATAAAACAATTTGGAAACTAAATAAAATAATTCTTGAAAAGGAAAAAAATAATTCAAAATTGATTATCATTTTTTTAAATAGGTGTATTTAAGATATTTGATTTTGTCAATCCATTTACTCTTTATATAATAAATAGTACAATAATACATTATATCAATTAAAAAATCATTATATTATAATTTTAGAGTTCATCCACAAATTTGTTTTTGCAAAACTCAAGGGTATCCATTCCAACAAATTTTCCTAGGGCACACTCCTCACCTCATCCTTTTTACATGTTGGAGTTTTGTACTCATCAAGACTTGATCCCTAGTACACTCATTAAAACCATTGACATTTTATTTTATTTTTATTAATTAAAAATTATTTTATCTATTTAAAAAATATTTTTTATTAAACACAACCACTCTTAAATAAATAAAATAATTCAAATCAATATTTCATATATATATATATATATAATATTTTATTATATTGGAAGATAAGTGCCATATTGTTGGGAATGTGAAGCCCAACACATGACCATTCACCTTCTTCCATTTCTTTGTTTCACAGCTAAATGTGATTGTATAAATAGTTGTGTGCAGTTATGTATGTAGTGTATTTGGAGAATGATTAATGACTAGATTTCCTTTCTTGAGAGTGGATGTAGCCTTTATGGTGAACCACTATAATTTTGTGTCTTGTGTCTTTCGTGTCTAATTTTCTTTTTGTTGTTTTGTATTATTTATATGTTTTTCTCTACTTGGTTAGATTAACAATTGGTATTAGAGCCACGATTGCCCTAAGCAAAGAAGGAAGAACAAGATGATGACATTGATTTTGTTATTGAAGAATTTATTGACAATTTGGATCCGACCGAAGAGAAGGACACTGAAGCGAGTGAAGAAGAGCTTAAAGAAGATGAAACATATGATGTCGAAAAATATGAAGAAGAGAAAATTACAAGGCTGAAGGAGGAGAATTTCTTACTCATGGATCTATTGTATTTTATGGAGGATCCCTTGGCAAGAATTTTGGAGAGTGAGGCTATCAAAAGTCTAAGCGAAAAAGAATTGATGAAAATCTTGTAATAGCTCTTGAAAATAATCATAATAGTTTAAAAGCAAAAAAATTATTGGCTCTTCAAGAAGATTTGTAGAATTCTCTCTTGAGAGAATCTGAGCTTCAGGTCAAACTGAAAAAATGTGGAGAAACAATTGACGGATAGAGAAATTTTATCAAAGAAATTATCCATTAAATATATAAAGGTGGAGCAGAAGTTACGTGAGATTTTGGTTGTTGGTTCTCACTGATTCGAAGATGAAGGCAGGTGGCAACGAGTCCGTGGGAGAAGATGAACATGCTTTGGAGAGCGATGTGTTGAGTTTTGTGTTGCCCCCGAGAGAACAGCGACAAGGGCTATGAAAATAAAGTCGCTTGAAAAGGCCAGGGAGCTTGCCAAGGGGAACATAGTTTATGTGAATTTGGAGCCTAGTGATTGTCACGGTGATGTTGGCACGGTTTCCCAAACCAGAGCAACCCTTTTGCATAATTCTCCTAGGAATTTGAAGTCTGAGAAGACTATGTTTGAGGTGCGTATAAGGGGAGAGCAAAACAAAATGGGTGGAGAGCATGACAATTCTGTGAGTGATGTGAAAATGGGTAAAAAGAGACAAAGAGTCGTAGTTAAGGAAGGTCAAAAGTCGAGAAGTAAGCTCAAGTCACATGCTTCCCTCTATTTCTTCATTCCTCGCGTGTGTGTCTCCATCCAATAATGACTTGCCCATTTTGCATAGATCGAGTTGACATAAATTGTAATAATTAAAATAAATATTGCCACCATATAACCCAAAAAAAAAATTCTCTGCTTAACTTTTGTTAGTCCGTTAACTGACATATCAGACCTTTTTTCTGACGTAGTTTATTTTTATTTAAAAAAATTATATATTATTTATAAAAAAAATCATTTCTTCTATTATAATTGTATATCTAAAGTCATGTTGTAAAGGGATTCACAATGAATAAGTAAAAAAAAATAGACTTATTGTCATGTTGACAAGGATATCAAATCGGAATGCTGTTTTTCATTGTCCAGTTTATTTATTGTGGGCATAATTTTTTTTTTTTTTTTAACTCATTATTATTATGGATAAGAGAAAAAAATTGAAGTATAAGATTTGATTGATATAGTCTTTTGTTTCACAAACATTTTTAGTTTGTCTATTGGTGAAGTTGAATGATTCTTCATGAATTCACCGCAATCCTTGAATCTTAATCACAAAGATTTCAGCCTAGAGACTTATTTTAACCTAAAAGATTTCAATATCATTTAAACCAAATTTATGAATAAAATTCTCCATCGAATGAAAAAAGATTTATTCTATTATATATTATATTTCCTCTGAAAACATAAACAAACATCACAATCTGGATGTGCAGACATTTGGGAACCTACCTCCCTTTTCTTCAGTATAAAATAAATCCTTAATGGAACATGGTAAAAATTACCCGCCATTGGACCGTGAGACCATTTTATGAGTAGATACGTCTTTAATTAGAAACCAAAAAAAATAAAATCTACTTTCCCCAATCACAGTTGGAATGGGCAATGAAAAATGCACATAAAAGAAACACAGATTTATGTGTCCCTTGTATAAAGTAAATTTTATCTGTCTACATAACCATCCCTTGTATAAAGTGAATTTTTTGTCTACATAACCATGACCTTGTTGGAGAGTCCCATATCAATTTATCAGTTAATCAACTAAATAACTTCCAAAAAGATGTTGGAATAAACAATAATTTCTCCCCTGTTTGTTTGCTGCAGACCGACTTAGTCACTGTCAGAAGAGGACAATCTGATCTGTTTGCTATCTGATTCGTCCTCATTTTCATTGCCACGATCTGATTTGTCTGTTAGCTGTATACAATTTGATTTGTTCTTATATTTATTGTCTGGCGTAGGGAACATTGTATGCTCTGTTTTGTCTCAAAACTCCACCATCCCTGTTCACCGACTGTAGTGTATTAATCGCCTTGACACTACATTTGTATTGTTGCATATAAAAATGTCTCTCTGCAACACCGTTATGTAATCTTTTGGAATAGAGATTTGAGCATTGAAGAGAACTCTATAGAGTTCCATTTGCGTATCTCATATTATTTATATGTGTTGTCTTTTTTCGTTTAGATGCTCTGTTTTCTTTTATTTCAGTACTCTGTTTTACTATGACGTCCTTGCCTCCTTCAAAAGATACACAAGAAAATTCAAAACTATTTATTATAACTAAATAATTTCCGACCAAACTAATAAATAGAAATTTATAAACTGAAAGAAGGGAAGGAAGGCTATTTGTCAGCCTGAGGTCACCTAAACTTGTTGGAAAAGTACCCAGAAAAAGAAAACCCTGACGAAGGAAACTTCCGCATCACTTTAATCAATCTTTAATTTGAGACACTAAAAATACTACAAATTTGTGCAGTTTTTGGGTAGTCTTTACGGCTATGCTTTCAGATACGTATAATGACAGTAGTGGAGGAAAATAGCTTTAGTTGTACCAGACCACTCGTTTAGTCCACTCAATAATACAACCAAAATTAATTTAGCTAAATAGTTATTTTGATATCTAATTTAATTTAACCTTATTAGGTTTGAGTATCAATGTTTTCAATTATTATCCATTTTATAGGAATTTTTTCAAATATATAAATTGTTTAGGAAGACATTTCAAAATAATCAGAAAAAGTTTCATTAGAAGTTGTAGACATATAAAAATGACCATATTCATTTTATTCTCATTCCTCTACTTAGTTAAATCTAATTTAACTAAATCACCCACATTCTTCTATTTTAAATTAAATAAATTATTTAATTTATTTAGTTAAATTCACTTAACCTCTTTCATATCATTTAATTAAATAAATCATTTTATTTAATTAAATCTCTTCTTCTAACTTTTTAATTAAATTACATTTAATTAATAAGTTTACCCCAAATTGAATAAATCTAATTTATTTAATTTCACAAATTACAACCAATTGAAATAAAGCAATTTATTTTAATTAAATCCTATTATCCCTCACCCACTTGCATTTTCCTACATCTCCCACTTGCCTCCCTAAACCCCCTTCTAGATTCTTGTAATCCTAAATCAATTAGCCTAACCCATCTCCTAAATATTGTCACATCCTTAAACGAAGGGAAGTCACTTCTCAAACCCTCAAAGTCTTTGGAAACCATTAAAGGCTTCATGTCCTCAACAAGATAACTTGTTGAATACCCCCAAACTTGGAAGGACTCTTACAAGTGTGTCCCCAAAGTCTCCCAAACCATTAATGGTTAACTCAACCCTCTTACATGGTTAGAGATTTTTTGACTAACTTAACCTCCATCTAACTCATGTGTCTCCTCAAGCACTTATTGCTTTGACCATGGTTATCTCTTTAACCTTTGCACAAGACTTTATCCTTTGGGTAAAAGCTTTATCCAATGGGTAACCCTAACCTAACCTTAACACTTACCTCCTAAGGTAACCATGAGGTCTTCTCAAGCATTTAATGCTTCTTACATCTCCTCTCAACCAGCCTTATGTTGACAATTGTCACCATTTCATTGGTGCCAATTGTAAACATGGATTGACAACTTTCAAACTTGACCATTGACTAACTCTTTCAATCTTGGCCATCCATTGCCCTATTTTTGCTATAAATAGAGCTCTCATCCCTCCATTTTATGGATCCATGCAAGCTTTTAGTATCTCATTTATGCTCAATTCTATCAATACATTTTAGCCTCTCTTTTCACAATAGAAATTAATCTAAATAAGCATTTTTAGAATATTTTCCTTATTATTAGCTTAAATCTTTAACTAGTATATCATGTTAGGATAGTATTGCTACTAATCTTGTCATCTTATAATCTAGTTTATTGCATTTCCTAAATCATGCATAGATAGGATGCATTTTCATGTTAAAACCAATCAAAAGCATCCCTCGTTCTTGCATTTGTTATCATAAGCTACTTTTCTCAGTGATCTGAGAGAAAAGACATTGGCTTGAGGGACCTTGTGAGATAGAGAACCATGGAACCAACCTTGGGAAATTGAGTCATTCTTCATGACTCCATAACTTGCACCAAGAAATATTGTGGGTGTCTGAACAAGTTCTTTGAGACCACCTTTTCACATTTTGAGTTTCATTGACCCGCTTTTCCCATACACATTTATGGCGCCCACCATGGGGCATTTCCCCATTAATCAAATCGGTTTTTAAAAATAGTCATTTTGCAGGTATGCGGGAAACAAGCATCAGTGCGTAGGGGGCATCCCTTAGCACATACGGTTAATTTTCCAGCGCATCTGACTCCCTGATTAGCACGTGAAGTCATTACCTTAGCACGTCATTTTCACTAACACTTTCCTGTAGGTCTTGGCATGGAAGGAGAAAAATAGAATAGCATGTCTGAAAAATAGATTGGCACATCGGGTCTGTCCGAGAGCACATCACCATCATCCTATAGCGCGGGAAGTTCTAACCTTAGCACGTCATTTTCACTAACACTTTCTTGTAGGTCTCAAATAGGAGAAAAATATAGAATAGCGCGTCTGAAAAATAGTTTAGCGCGTCGGGCTTATCCTAAAGTGTATTTGGATTACAGTGTAGCTCGTACAGTTTGTTCTGTAGCTCATCACAGATAGAGGCAAAAAAAATAAAATAAAATAAAATAAAAGCTATAACCGAGTGCGAAATTAGACTTGTTGAAGTCCACATTTGTCTAACAATTTTTCTTGATATTTTGCATGTTTCTAACAATTTTCTTGCAGATAGGAGCTCCATATTTTAGGATCATTAAGATAGTTTAAAGTTTTTACTAACTTAGATAAGTTAGTTAAAATTTGAACTTTTTAAAAAAATTTCTTTAAATTGAACTCACATTTCATTTGGGATACCTAAAAAGAATCACAATGAAAATATTTCTTGCTTTCATAGGAGAGAAACTTTTCTTTTTTGGTTATTAAAAGGAACAAGACAAAACTTTTATTTTTGCAAGCAAAAACTAAAAAGAACCTCACCATCCTTTGGTGCATAAAATGATCAATTTAAATTTTTTGCAAGGAAAAAGAACCTCACTTTAAAGTTTGATTCACAATCAAAGAGGGAAGGTCTTCCCCTTTGGATCGATTTCTTTCGTTGACCAAACATCGAAGTTTGCTTTGTTGACCCGGTTATTTTCCTAGATTAGAAAAACCATTGCTTTGAAGGAAATAAAAGGAACACCATCTTTTCATGGAGCAACATCTCCATATAGATCAGAAAAACATTGACTTGACAGATAAAAAGAACACTTGTTTGCCTTGCCTCGAAAGTGGAAGGTATATGCTCTCCCCTTAACTGGGTGATCAAAAAGCCAAACCACTCTTACGCTTTCAATCATATTGCAATAAATCCTTTAGCAGGCCTGCCCTCCCGAGGAGTAATAACTCTTAGCCTTTTTGGCCGGTGAGAGGGGAATGACCTAAGTAGGAAACAACTTTGAAGCCAAGTGTTCCAACCCACTATAATCAAAAGTGAAAAGTGACGAAAGTCCTTTTCAATGGTTGCACGTAGCGATTAGCCTTCCCCCAGTATCCTTGTGATATGTAAAGCCTTTGTTCTAAAGGTTGGGAAGCCTCTTGAGGGAGTTTATCACTTACGGCCGAACATGAAGCTTGATTACGAACCTTAGCATAGAAACTTTGAGCCGAGTTAGTAACCAGACATTTGTAATATCATAGTGCAAGGGTGGGGAAGAACCCACCCCCAAGATTACTCACCATATATCTCCCAAGATAACTACTCAATTGTGAAGCAATTCACTTTGAGTTAATTTTTGGCAAAAGGCAAAAAAATGGGCACCCCCTAGGGGGTGACACAACTATTTGAGCTAACGGAGTATCGAGACTAGTGGGCTATGATATTACCTATGACCTTTGAATAAAGAGTCTGATTGAACTGCATGTTGTATCCAAACCTATTGAAACATTGGGGATTTGAACACATCCTTGCAAAACATACACTTATTGTTTAGATTAAGCAAAATGGTTGTCTCTTTGGTACTGTGTCTTCATTTGTTACTTCAGAAAATCATCCCTCAACATTAAAAACTCAAGACAAAAATCCAAAATTGTAGCAAAACAACCAAGTCAATATTTCAAGGCGGCTTAGCACATAAGAGCAACCTCTTAGCGCATAGGAACTATCTTTTAGCGCATTAAACCTTTTTCTTAGCACGTCAGGTCTTAACAGCAGCGCTTCACCAGAAATGGAAAATAAGCAATATCAGTTAAAAACATTTTGATAAACAGTTTAGCGCGTGGAAGCATTAGCTTAGCACGTAGGAGCCAAACCTTAGCGCGTAGGATCTAACAGTCAGCACGTAGAAGGACCATATTAGCACGTGATCTTTTAAGCAAAATAGAAACCCAGTTAAACCATTCAAACCAGTTAGCGGGTAGCAGGGGGCAACATAGCGTGTGTGGTCTTTTCATTAGCGCTTTGAGAAATATTTGTAGCACGTCGCGTCTCTGTTTTAGTGCGTGGCCGAAACCAAAAAAATAGGGGGAAAAACAGATGACAAATTTGGAAATTTTGAAACTTTCCTTCATCAGTCTGAACTTCATCAAACAGAAAAACAAAAATAGAGTATCAAAAGCTATTTCTAAAAACAAAATTCCATCCAACAAAGTTGTCTAAAATCTAAAACTAGTCACAAGATAAACATATCTCTCCTATCAAAATCAGAAAATATCATCACAAGTGGCAATCAGGTCCTTTACATCAAACAGATTTTCCATCCCAAAACACACTTGTTTTAAAAACTCCAAGTTGTTAAATCAAGTTTCCATATTGGGAAAGCTTATATTCCATATCATTTGACACACTTTGTTGTGAGGGGGCATCTAAACCTTAATTTTGATAAAAGTAAAACTTGAGTTTCCAAAAAACAAGATAAACTGAATCCAAACCAAATCAAAAGGAACCTATTTAAATCACTTGTGCATGACTAATCCTCATATTCTGAGAAGAAAAAATATTTATCATAACACTAAGTTGAAGAAACAGCAACCGAGTTCTTTGAAACTTGCCAAAAGAAATAAATTTTTATACATCAATCATCAACTCTTCAAATCTCATCAAACATTCCTTCGTCATATACGCTTATATCTTCAAAACCAAACAAACGAGTTTGACAAGGAACCATTGAGAAGTAGAGCATTCTGTCAAAAATCAGCATTTAGTCAACACCTAAATCAAGGAGGAAAGATCAATCCATCATTCTTTCATGAAGAGTGTATCACTTATAACATACCCCAATTTGAACCACCAACCCTAGAACAAAACATTGAAGAAGAGTCCGTTCCCTTTGTCACAGAAAGATTTGACTAGACCCCTACTATTACTCACTCTCAGAAAAACAAACAAAGTGAAATGCAGCCGGAATCCAGTATGAATCAGAGATTATCAAATCCAGTCGAGCGTCCAAATCTTGAGGACACTGAAATTTCTGAAGAACTTCTTCAAGAATGTCAAGAAAGTGCTTCTTTTCAAAAACTTGTAGAAAAACTCATCGAAAATGACAAGGAAAAATATCTCCTCATGCTCACAAGTAAGGGAGTTAAACTTACTGAAGACTTTGACACAGACATTTTTAGAGCAAGGTCTCAACATTACGACTTCCAAGAACAACAAAGAAAGGAAGAAACCCGTGATCCTGAGCAGGATATCCCTAAACAAAACATCCTCGAGCAGAACATACCATTCCATACACCATTTCAACCTAGAATTAATGCAAGGGAAGAACTCTTCCCCCAGCAAAATAATGCACCTTTGATTGCTCTCACTCAACAAATGCATATGTTACAAAGACAAATGCAAGACATGCAACAAGGGACAACAGTACGGTATTCATTAACAGAAATTTTTCCTTATCCTTTTGACAAATGATTAAACATGATACCTTTTCCCCCAAACTCAGACATTCCAAAATTCGACAAATATGATGGAAAAAGTGATCCCCGTGATCATGTATGAGAATTTTGTACCATGAGTCTTGAATTTGCTCATGATGACACCTATTTAATGAGGTTGTTCCCACGAAGCTTGGGAGGGAAAACAATGGAATGGTTATCCAAAATCACATCTCCCTTCAGGTCATTCGATGAATTAGTCAACAAATTCATATCTCAATATTCATATAACATTCAACACGCTATCACCATGTTAGATGTCTGTAACACCAAATAGAAGAACAATGAAACATTCATGCTATTCCTTCAACGTTGGCAATGAATGGTCTCAAGATATCCTCGAGAAGTGCCCAAAAAGGAAAAGATGGAGATTTTCATCAACAACTTGAATAGTGAAATGAGTTATATACTCAAACTTCAATGCATACCATCTTTTGCAAAATTAATTGAGAATGGCATTGTAGCGTCCTAAAATTGTGACACTTGCAATTTCGACCGCATTTGGGTCTTCACGATGGCGACGCAACACGAAACCTGAATGGAGACCCCGAAACTTGCTCATGGCACCAAAAACTGCATTTTTCCAGCACCCTGCCTGATCCCTCCTTGCACCCTGCTGTCCTGAGAGGTGGGACTAGAGCACCCAGCGCCCTGGTCCCTGGCCCTATTTTGGGCCCGGTCTCCTATGGGGCTTCGGGTCTTTTTGTTTGCAAATTGGAAAATAACATTTCTTGGTCGGCCTAAGGTCGGGAAAATCAGTCTATCAGCCCTAATTGACAAGTATATAAACTACATTTTCCTCTCCCATTTGGATAGATGGAGGGAAAAGGCATGGAAACGATACTCAAACATTCAAACATTCAAGCATTCAAGCATTCAAGCATTCCTTCAAGCAATTGATCATTCTAAGTCTCCATTCAAGGCTAAGTGTTGCATTCAAGACAAGGATTCAACCATTGAAGAGGAGATCACCTACTACATACTACTTACAACATACAAAATACAACAACATCTATACCTTCGCACATAAGGATACAAACATCCTTACAACAAGTTACTAGTACTTGTTTTACATTACAATCATTTACATTTACAGCATTTGTCATTTCTTGGTTAATTCCAAAACCGAGGTTTGACCTAAGGGAAAACCCCTAATCCCTAACCCCCCAATCGTCTTCACTTTTCTGTGTGTAGGTTGCAGGTACGCGGCTGAAATTGAAGATCTGGAATCCTTGTGCAGAGACGAACAGATCCCCCTTCGTTTCGCGGATTTTTCGGAGGACCGTGTGCACGCCGGGTGCCATCGTCCTGTCAACTTTTGCTCAAATTTGCAGGATAGCGCCGTATCGACATTTTACTGCTAATTCCAGGTTCGCAGCTTCATCCTATATCCCTGTCTCAGTTTATAAGCGAATCTTTCTCACTTTTCATGCATTCCTAGCTTAATCATTCTATCCACATTCTTTACAAAAGAGGGTAGCCTTGCTGTCTTAACCCTTGAAACTCATTTAGAATCTAATCTTGCATTGTGTGGGATTGGATCTTGTGGGTTTCAACACCTCTTTTGAATGTAAAGTCTCCCCTAAGTGAAAACCACCAACCCTAGTCACCTCCCTTCTCTCTCCTTGGAGTTGGAAGAGGGGAGAGCAACTAGGGTTCGATTTTCCGCTTTACATTTTGGTGAACCCAACGTGAACATCCTTTTTGATTATTCATGGTTAGATCTGAAAATTGGATTCCTTGATTGCATTTCCATGTTTGATCTTTTGCAAATTTTAGAGGTTAATTGCATAAAAACCCTAAATTTTCTTTTTAGTAATTGAACTTGTGAAATGTTTAATTGTTAATGCTTGTTTTAGATCTACCCTTCTATTACAAATTATCAATTCATATTTGTGCTTTAATTTTGAAAATTAAGTGGTTAAGTGTCGAAACCCTAATTTTTGAAACTCTCTTGATTCAACCTTTGTTTGACAATTTCACTGATCAAAACATCTCCAAATCGGCTGTAACTTTGGATTCTGCAACAAAATCATAAAATATTTCATCCCTGAAAATTTGGAAAAAAGTTGCGAGGACCGTGTGCACTCCGAGCGCCATCATCCCCGACATTTTTTCCGAAATTTCGGGAGCTAGATCTTACTGTATTTTTCTGCTAAAATCTAGAATTTTGGCTAATTTTATCAATTCTAACACTTTCAAAATTAAGGTCAAAGTTGGTCTTGTGATTGCTTGGATTAAGGCTCCTAATCATTCAAAAATCATTGAAATTGAAATTTTGTGTCAAAATTGTGTTCTTACTGTCCTAAATCTGAAAAGTGTGTCGGCATTCATTCCAAATTTTCTGTGCTTTATTCAAATTCTTGCAATTTGTGACTTTTGAAATTAAGTGCTTAATTACAACAACTTTGATTTCCGCTTTCAAAATTGAATTTTGCGTGAAATTGAGTCAACTTTTAAATTTCAAAACTTGCATTGCTTTTGGTATTCCCTCTAAAATCATAAAATTCAAAATTTCAGTTTCCCTCTCTTTTTTCAAAATTCAATTTTTTCATTTTTCGACAATCTTGGTAGGGTTCAATTTTGAGATTGCAACTTTAATTTGGCCTATCTACAGATCGTAAAATCACTCAATTTTTTCAGATTAGCTTTAAAATCATCATAACTTTCATCCTTGCAAATTTCAAAAAAAGTTGCGAGGACCGTGTGCACTCCGAGTGCCACGGTCCCTGACATTTTTTCTGAAATTTCGGGAGATTTTTATGATTGCATTTAACAGCCTAAATCTAGGAGATTGGCTGATTTTACTGAAATTTGCTACCTCTAAATTCAAAATCTTCTCTCCCTTTCTAGTGCATGAGTTTTACAACAATAAGCCCTACTTACACTATTCCCGTTAGACGAAGCCATATAATTAAGTCTTTCCGAGGTTTAATTACCGAGGAGATGGAACCTAATTTGAATGGCCTTTTTAACGAGGACATGGGTAATTCCTCTAATCCTCCTAATGATGAAGAAGCTCTCCATGAGGTTTCTATAGAACAACTTTCAAAATTGGATAATCAATTTGACGATTTTCGACAATGGATGTCTCAAGAATACCCTGATAGTCAAGCTCTTCCTTTAATTGAGGGTCTAAAACATATGCTTCAAAGTGATAAGAATGGAATTGATATTTTGCATGGTATTGCACACATTGTGGATTCAAATGTGATGCCTATGAAAAGTTGTGCCGAAATTTTAGGTTATACACAACCTCCCACTCAAGTCAATCATTCTATTCCGTTAACAACTTCTATTGCTAGCATACCTACCTTTACATCAAACATAATGACTACTTCTATACAAGACATTCCACCTATGATCACTAGTCATGGGGGCAATCCCTCTTCTTCAATTAACCCTCTTCCTTCATTCAATCCGACTTCTTCATTCATTCCTTCAATGAGTGTCCCTATTATATCTCCACAAATGAACATGATGCAAGGGGGCAATTCATTTAACCATTCCATTCCTCCTTGTAGTGTTCCTCATGTCCAATCATCTCCTATGACTAACTATCATAGTGTCCCACCACCTTACTCTCTACCTTCTTTCAATAACATAACACCTCCATCTCAATCTAACACATCTCATATGAATTCTTCGACTGAAGCAACCATTAACAATCTTGCACAAACTGTCTCTTCTTTACAGCAACAAATTGCTTCTATGAATCAATCTAAGTTTAGTGTGCCCACATTTGATGTTGCGAGCCCACTTTCTCTTGACATTGTTCGAGCTATCCCACCTAAACATGTTGAAATCCCACATTTGGAGCTTTATAATGGTAAAGGTGATCCTCTAACACATGTTAAGACTTTTCAAACAATTTGTACCGATTTTGCTTATGACCAAAGGTTGCTTGCAAAACTGTTTACTAGGACATTAAGAGACAAAGCCCTACAATGGTATTGCTCGTTGCCTTCTTATTCTATTGCTTCTTTCGAACAACTTGCAAATGCTTTTATTCAACAATTTCAAAACAATATAAGTCCTAAAGTTACTTTGATTGATTTAATGCATTATAAACAAGGTGTTAAAGAAAAAGTGACTGATTTCATTGGTAGATATAAACATTTGTATGCTCAAATTTCTTTTCCAGTGCTTGACAATGATATTCAAAGAATCTTTGTTTCTAATTTACAAAAAGATATTCGAGATAAACTTCTGTTTTCTGAGTTTACTTCTTTCCAACAGTTGTGTGCAACTCTTCACAATTATCAACTGACTGTGAGTCAAATGGAACAATCACATCCTATGGCTCCGACTGATAAGGGTGATAGTAGTCAACAACCATTTGGGAAGTTTAAACCGAACAGAGAGTCCATTAAATTCAATGAAAACATCATCAACAACAATGTGAATGCAGCATCAGGTGTGCCTCCTATTTCTAAGTTTTTCAAGAAAGAAAGAAAGTTTACTCCTTTGAATGAATCATTGCATAGTATTATGAATAAGTTATTGGAACAAAATGTGCTTACTCTTCCTCCTATAAGGCAAATTGATCCTGCAAAGATTAATTCACCCTATTTTGATAACAAATCTTTTTGTCAATTTCATCGTCAACCTGGGCATGATACTGAAAAATGTTTTGCTTTAAAGGGTAAAATTCAAGATTTGATTGATAATAATACTATCTCTGTTTCCGGAGTGAATGATAAAGGCAATACATCTGTAGCTCCTCCTAGCCAAAATCTTCAGATTTTTACTGATCCATTACCTTCTCATACCTCTAATGCGATTTAGACTAATGATTCCTCTCTCTCATCTGATGGTCTTGTGTCTATAACTCCGAATGTGATTAACTTTGTAGAGCAACAAGAAAACCCTAAAGAACCTTCCATTACATTTGATTCTAGTGAAACTATCAGGGCACCTGATGGTCCTTTATACATAGTTACAAAAGTTAAGAATACACCTTGCCGTGGAGTGCTTATTGATCCTTCATGCATGGTTAATGTTATTACTGAAGAATTTCTTTTTACTTTGCAATTGAATCAAGCGATATATGACAAAACAGATGTGGTTGTGAAATTATTTGATGCATTTTCTTCTCCTGCAATTGGTTCTATTACATTACCTATTGAGGTCCATAATAAATCCCTTGATGTGAACTTTGCTATTATTCCTTCATCTGAACAATTTCATGTGAAGCTTGGCTATCCTTGGCTATCTTCCATGAAAGCTATTGCTTCTCCTATTCACAAATGTTTGAAATTTCCCCATAATGGTGAAGTTGTTACTATCAATCATAGTCTCTTTAAACCAGCTAAAAGAACTTCTAGCTTTCCTATTGATTATTTTTGGCCTAAACAATTCCAATCCCTTCCTCCGTGAAGTGATCATCTTTTCAAATCTTATCAAAAGTGGAAAACAGATATGATCCTATCTCTAAGCAAACCTAGAATGCCCAAACTTGATATTCCTATCGTTCTTGAGAAGGAAGTTCTTCCTTTGAAAGATAAAACTAATGTCTTTCCTCAAGAAGATTCCCAACCCATCCCTATGGATGTAACTATGTCTATGCCTAAAAAGCTTTCTAAAAGTAGACCTATACCTCCTCGTCATGATGGACTTGGTCTCCTTCCTAAACCAAATATTCCTCCTTTATATGGAGCAGTTCCTCCTCCTTCCTTTTATAGAGAGAAGAGACCTTCTTCTTCTCCTATTATCCAACCTAAGAGACCACAACCTAAACACCCAAGTGATAAGGATGAGAACATTCCTCCTCCTCAATCTTCTCCACTTCCTACTAAGACTAGACGAAATCGTTCTGCACGTGAACGCCGACGAAAGCGTCGTCTTAGAGCTCAAGCAGCTACTTCTCAAACTTTGCAATCTCCAAAAACACCTTCAACAAGTATTATTCCATTTTCTCCAAAATCTCCTAAACATAAGATGCATGATGGTCTTGATCCTGTGCGAGTTAAAGATCCTATTTTTATAAATCTTGATGATGATATAGATGAAAATGTTACTTCTCTTGCTTCTGATAGTAAATATGAACTTGTTGATGTTGATAACCATTTATCTAACGAATTTTCTAAAGCACTTATCCTAGCTCCTAGACAAGAACAATGTGGCTTGGAACATGAACATAGCCCTTGTTTGGATCGTGTGATAGCTCCATCTACTGTGTTGGATGTTCCTCCTCTAGCGTGTTCCCTGCCTTCCCGAAACATTGATCAGCAAGATCGGGGGGTAGATGACGTGCTAGACTAGTTTCATTAGCATAGCAGATTCTCTCCTCCTCTCTTTTGTTACTTCTTCTATGTGTTATTCTCATTCTTCTATTTGTTGTCCTTAGTGTTGTCTACTTGAGGACGATGCAAAGCATTGAGATCTCTGTTGGTCTCTCTCATGTTGACTCAAAAGACACATGTGTTCCCTTCTTCTAGGTGACCTTCCTTGATTGGGGAATGAAGAACAATTATGCATACATACATATGATATACATGAATTATCATATAGCATACTGACCCCGAGGAATGCGAAGTCACCTCGTGCTTTGTGTTTTGTGTCTATTATTGTTGGGTTTATCTCACACTTGTGGGCTAAATCTTTGTGATAACGTGCTCCTTTCCCTTCTCATTTCTTATGTGTATCACTACCTTAAAGCAATCACCCCCGTTGAGGCGTGTGCGATCCCTTTAACGTAGGGGGGCATACACCCTATCTATCTCTTCAAGATACTTGAAAATTTCTTGGCGAACTTAGCTCTGCCTTGAAAATTTTTGGTATTTCTCTTGCATGACTCATAGTGAGGGAACCTTACTACTGACAGTCATGGTTCTCCCTCGTGATCTTCCCTTTTACTTTGTCAATCGAAGCCGTAAGATCCTTAGTCCACTGGGGGCTTGGTGTGTCTTGCCTCCTTGACGTGGTGAAAGTCTTTCAATGTTGTTTCCTTGTACTTTACCGGAAGTATGAGCATACATACTCCCGCTAAAGTGGGGGTAAATGTAGCGTCCTAAAATTGTGACACCTACAATTTCGACCGCATTTGGGTCTTCATGATGGCGACGCAACACAAAACCTGAATGGAGACCCCGAAACTTGCTCATGGCACCAAAAACTGCATTTTTCCAGCACCCTGCCTGATCCCTCCTTGCACCCTGTTGTCCCGGGAGGTGGGACCAGAGCGCCCAGCGCCCTGGTCCTTCAGGACCAGGGCGCCCAGTGCCCTAGTCCCCCAGAATCATGGTGCCCAGCGCCCTTGTCCCTGGCCCTATTTTGGGCCCGGTCTCCTATGGGGCTTCGTGTCTTTTTCTTTGCAAATTGGAAAATAACATTTCCTGGTTGGCCTAAGGTCGGGAAAATCAATCTATCAGCCCTAATTGACAAGTATATAAACTACATTTTCCTCTCCCATTTGGATAGATGGAGGGAAAAGGCGTGGAAATGATACTCAAACATTCAAACATTCAAGCATTCAAGCATTCCTTCAAGCAATTGATCATTCTAAGTCTCCATTCAAGGCTAAGTGTTGCATTCAAGACAAGGATTCAACCATTGAAGAGGAGATCACCTACTACATACTACTTACAACATACAACATACAACAACATCTATACCTTCGCACATAAGGATACAAACATCCTTACAACAAGGTACTAGTACTTGTTTTACATTACAATCATTTACATTTACAACATTTCTCATTTCTTGGTTAATTCCAAAACATGGGTTTGACCTAAGGGCAAACCCCTAATCCCTAACCCCCCAATCGTCTTCGCTTTTCTGTGTGTAGGTTGCAGGTACGTGGCTGAAATTGAAGATCGGGAATCCTTGTGCAGAGACGAACAGATCCCCCTTCGTTTCGCGGATTTTTCGGAGGACCGTGTGCACGCCGGGCGCCATCGTCCCATCAACTTTTGCTCAAATTTGCAGGATAGGGCCGTATTGACATTTTACTACTAATTCCAAGTTCGCAGCTTCATCCTATATCCCTGTCTCAGTTTACAAGCGAATCTTTCTCACTTTTCATGCATTCCTAGCTTAATCATTCTATCCACATTCTTTACAAAAGAGGGTAGCCTTGCTATCTTAACCCTTGAAACTCATTTAGAATCCAATCTTGCATTGTGTGGGATTGGATCTTGTGGGTTTCAGCCCCTCTTTTGAATGTAAAGTCTCCCCTAATTGAAAACCGCCAACCCTAGTCACCTCCCTTCTCTCTCCTTGGAGTTGGAAGAGGGGAGAGCAACTAGGGTTCGATTTTCCACTTTACAGGCATACAAGTAGAGGAGGCACGCATCAAGAAAGGAACGTTAAAATTCTTCAAAGAAGGAACAAGTTCATCCAGTTACAACAATCAAAATAACAATAACTTAGACAAATCCAGATTCTGGACCCGAAACAAAAACATCAGAAACGAAGGAGGCAATGAATCCCATGATCTAAAATCAAAGCAACCCATGCTAGCATTATCAGGTAATCCCCAAGTTGCAAAAAATCCCAAAGGTGCTAACCCTAGAACTAACACTTATGCACCGAACACCAATCAAGATCAACTCAACACCAACAACATCAACAATGCTCAAAGCAATAATACCAATCGGGGACCTAATCCAAACTCACGAGGAAATACAAACAACTTTCAGAAACGCATTTACACACCATTGGGACAATCACTAGAGTCAGCATTCAGAAAACTTTTGGTGAACAAAATTATCTCTTTACCGGCAATCAACAACTTCGAACCACAAATCAAACCACCCTGGTGGAATGACTCGCACTTTTATGATTTTCACCACAACAAAGGTCATCAAACAAATGATTGCATGAGATTAAAAAACATTGTCCAGAACATGATCGATAGAGGCGATTTAACGGTTGATGATCTCAAAACAAATGGTGACCAGGGAGCCTTCAAAAATCCTCTGCCAAACTACAACAAGGATGGAGCTTCAAGCTCAAACGATACACGAGGAGCTCGTATCAATCACATATACAATAATACCATCAATCACATATTGGCTGCAGACAATCAAGTCAAAGTTATCACAATCAGAGATAAACGTGAACAGGAATTTGTCAACGTCACAACCAAAGCTCAAAAATATGTCTTAAAAGGGCATATGTCAACAACAAACACAGTACCCAAAATCCAATATGATCTAGTCAATCAATTGCGCAAAACTCCTGCTCAAATATCCATACTGGAGTTGCTGAAACTTTCACCAAAACACAAAGACATCTTGGAATAAGCGTTACTAGAAACAAATGTACCTCAAGAACCAGATGCTGACAAATTCCAAGCCATGGTGGCTCATATGACAGGGCCTCATAACCTCACTTTTTCCGAATAGGATAATATCTCATTAAGTCATCCACACAATACTCCACTCCATATTCAAGTCATGGTCTACAAACATCGAGTGAAAAGAGTATTAATAGATGGAGGAGCTGGACTCAATATCTGTACCTTAAAACTTATCCGTGCATTGGGCTTTTCTGAGCAATCTATTGATCCCCACAAAAAGATCACCATCAAGGCATATGATGAAGAAGAAAGATCCTCAAAAGGAATAGTGATGTTACCAATTCAAGTAGGATCAATACAAATGGACACTATGTGCCAAGTCTTGGACATAGACCTCACATACAATATCTTGTTGGGCCGACCCTGGATACATGAAATGCAAGAAGTACCTTCTACTTATCATCAGTGTGTTAAATTCCCCTACAATGGACAGGAAGTTTCCATATCAGCAGATCATAATCCTTTTCAACATTGTAATGTTATGGGGGTAGCCCAAGATAGCCTGGTTCCACATAATAGAGAAAAACAAAAGTCTTCAGCATCAGATCTTCAGCAAGACAAATCTCCAACACTATCTATGGATTTCAAGAAGAAAATGAAAATCAAAGAACAAGGCATAGGGGAGTATTCTTGGGAACCTATGTGTTTAGACAACTTACCAACATCACCTAAATCTCATGGATTACCT
The DNA here is from genome assembly GCF_030272615.1 of Cryptomeria japonica. NCBI lineage: Eukaryota > Viridiplantae > Streptophyta > Pinopsida > Cupressales > Cupressaceae > Cryptomeria > Cryptomeria japonica. The sequence continues at coordinate 366,468 of NW_026728914.1, forward strand.
ACCACATCAACAGATCAAGCAACTCAGCTCATCACCATGTTTGATGGCAAATTTATCTAGTTAGGCACTCTAGCACATGAATCAGAAGAGAAGGACATCCTTAGTTGGCTATACAAGGACGGGGAAGACAATGACAGAGTAGCTGCTATGGAAGTAGCTATACCAAAACACATGTATGGAAAAGGCTACTTGATCATGCAATGAATGGGATACAATGGCAAAGGACCTATCAGCAAACGTCAGGAAGGCATCACAGAACCATTGGACCCTCTTTCACAATTCAGTAAAGACAAAACAATATTGGGCTATGAACACATTCTACCACCACAGAAAGAACCACACAAACATCAAAAAACTCAGTGGAAAGCAAAGAAGAAGTATAAGGAAGACTCCTGGCAGGAAGCACTATTTGAGTCAGGTGAAACAATACGCAAAGAACGTGAATATCAAGAAAGGAAACAACATCAAGAAAAGCCCATCAATCAAAAGAAAGAAGCATCTATGGAAAAAGTACATCATGTTCAAGAACCAGTATCTGACAAGGAGGAATCTCTTCCTGATAACATCATTCCTCCCCGAGGAGAAACAGTATATGAGCAAATGCAAAAAGTGGAAGCAAGATCTGACATAGAGTCAGAGAAAACTATCAAACTTGTATCAATCATTAGAGACCTATTTTCACCTTACAACATACCTGTACACAGCACTGCTAGAATCTGGGATGATACCTCTAAAACTGATTCCAATGAATTTGAATGGGGAAGCTGTTCTAATATTACTGAAGATATTGCTGAAAATGACAGTCATACGACCATCTCTCAAGAAGAACACGACACATAACCTAGATCACTAGAATTTGGTCCAAAACATATCTATGATGCCATGGAAAATGAGCAGCGACATTATGAACAAGTCTATACGGAAGATCATACCATCGAAGACCTTAACATGATCCTTAATTTCTCTAAAACCACAACCAATCACGAAGATAACTCCATCCTAACACTCATAGTAGCAGAACTTGATCCACCAAATGATTCCTTACCGCTTGTTTTCCCTGACCTCATAGACTGGGACAAACCTGATATTCATAATATCCCAATTTTCCCAAATGATGAATCCATAATCCAATACTTATGTACCGTTAACCCAGAAACAAACTCTACCAGTGAACGAAATAACGACATCTACAATCAAGGGAGTGCCAAGTCTCTCAGTCGTAAAAAGGAACTAAATAAAGGATCTACTACTGAAAACCAATCAATGGCAGCAATAGATCACAAAAAAATAAAAATAAAGGATGCATCTGAGGGTGAAAACCTTTTTAAGGCACCTAAGGATGGGAGACTTGACACTCTTCCTGAGCATTATCATGAGTGATCACCTATATTGACTGAGCCCACTCAATCAATCAAAATTGGTACTCCAGAAGTAGCCAAAAATATACACCTTGTCGAATCTTTGAAAGAGGAAGAAAGATCAGAGTTTGTCACATTTTTGAAAGAAAAACAGGTTAACTTTGCTTGGTGGTTCAGGAGCACCTAGTTGGGTAAAAACTCTCATTTTTAAGTTTTTCATTCTTTTATGTTTGTAAAGTCTTGTGTTAGGTTGGTTTTGGTGTTTTAGGTTGTATTGAGTCTTTTTTAATGTCTTTGATCTCATTTTGGGCTCTAGAGATCAAGTTTTGCCTTTTAGGCCTTGAGTTGAAAATTTTTGGCAAAAATGTGGAAAAGTGGCAAAAAGGCCTCCCAATGGTTACACAAGTATTGAAACATGTTTTTTTGGTGTTTTTAGGCATGTATAAGTGGTTTAGGCAAGTTTCTAAGGCTAGGATGTCAAAAATGCCTTTGTGAGCAAGAAAAGTTGTCATTTTGCTTAAGAAAGTTGTCAAAATGGTCATTTTCTTGAAAAATGTTATTAATGAAGCCTCTTATCTGTACATGGGTGTGGAAACCAACTTGATAAACTGTATAAGGCCTCCCTTTTCCTTGTAAAATTTTTGTGATTGTATTTGCAAGAGTAACTCAATAGAAAACAAGTGTTTTTTGGCTTTTATGACTGTTTTTCTTCCTTTTTGAGGGGCAGTCCGTACTGTAGCTGTACAATCCATACTATACCTTCTTCAAAGTTGGAATGTTGATGTAAAAAATATTACTATGTAATTATTTCATTGTTTTCTCATTTGCAAAGTGTTTGTACAAAAATAATTGGAAACTAGGTATTTGCTGCCCTGCCAAGGGTTTGGGGTTGTAAAATGTGTCAACTTGGTTGATCCAGGTCTGGGATCCCTCCAATGGATTCTACCAAGTTCATCCTTGTGTATATAATGTACATTACTTTCTTTTCATGTCAGAAGAATGGTTTGAAGGTGCATTTGAGTGTGAACTAGGCAAGTTGGAGCAACTAGGCTAGTTCATGTTTCAAAACTCAAGATTGTCATCCAAAAGAAATTTGGAATGAACAAATCAATGAGGCAGTGAAATGGAAGTATGGAAAGAGGGTTGATCTTCACCTTGGTTGGTTGGCTTAACTTGTTTTGTCAAACATCTCTATTTTGTAAACATCTCTATTTTGTAAACAAACAATGTGCTCACTGTTTTTGTAAAAGACAATTTGTAAATGCTTGTTGGAATGCTTCTAAAAGCATTAACCATGCCTTGTATCTTGAAGGAAATGTAATAGGAGAAGTGACAAGTGTTTAAAGACCTCATAGAGGTACTTCCATTTCCTAAACTCTTCATACTTGCAGGTTCCAAAGAGAAAATGTTGCTGACTAGAAAAAGGCAGAGAAAAGGGGCAGTGACAGTGACAGTTTGTTGTTTTACCACTTGCTTCTCAAGTGTTTGACACATTTCTTGCAGGGAAAAGGTAGGGGAAGGTCTTAAAAGATGTGGTAGAGGTCCCAAAACTTGGTGGAGGCTTGAAGAGGGGAGTTGGAGTGTCTTTTAAACATTACTTGCTCCAAACCCTACAAAACCCTCCAATTTTGCCATAAAATGTGGGCAGTCTTAAAACTTCACCAACAGTGGGCTATACCTCAAAAATACTTGATAATACACTCCTTTTTGGTGTAAATAATTATTCATCATGGATATTATTACACTATACTTAAGTTTACTTAGGAAATACATTTCATAGTAGTTTGGGTATGAGACACTTGGGTGTTTGTGCCACATTGGGATAGTGTGTGTAGGAGAATTTCCACCTTTTATGGTGTTGATCTTGTTGTTACACTCCACATTCAGTGGGTGATCTACTTCATGTGGACTATTATATTATTTCTCCTACCTACCCACGCCTATTTTCTACCTACCCTTGTTTCTTATTGAGCCACATGTCATGTTTGTGTACTCACATATCCATATAGCCTTGCCTATATAAGCAGGCTTATATTCATTGTATGTAATGCTTAATGATCCAGTTGATCATATTTTTCATCTTAATAGAATACAGTTTATTTCTATCATCTATTTTGTTCTCTCTTATTTGTGCTTTCCATTGCCTCTTGATCTTGGCAAAATCTCACATGGTATCAGAGCCATTAGAGTGTCATTGGTTTGCCAATTGAGAGAAATTTGATGCTATTTGAGGTTTGCATTTTGGAATTTTCTATTGCAGGTTATTATTGAAGCTTGATGGGTCAAATCTAAGGTTATCATTGGATTGAGGAGGTCCAAGAAAGTCATTTTTGCCTTTTTTTTCATCCAAATCGGACTTCGGAGGCCAAATCTAGAGACATTTGAAGTTTGAAGCTGCGACGGAAATATTCCAGAAATTATAATTTTGCAGGCAATTTTCAAATAGCGATATCTCACTCATACAGACTCGTTTTTTCGAGCAATTTTTTTGTTTTGGGGTATAATTTCATGATCTGTACAGTGGTGTAGGATTTTTCTATTTCTCGGATACAGGTTTTTCAGAAATCATGAAATCCCAATTTTTTATAACTTTGGAGGCTTCGTTTGGACTCATATGGACTCCTTTTCAGGTGCCATTTTTTTTGAAAGTGCATATTTTTTCATCTACTTTCATAATCTGCCATTTGTTTGTAGTAAGTTTAAGTAGAAATTGTACTTTTATTATTTGACCATTTTTGGCATATTTGGTACTTGCATTTTTCTTGGATCTCAGTTTAGATCACTAGCAGTATTTGTTGAAGTCTCTTAGATCTCATTTTGAGAAGTTGTAAATTGAAATCAAAAGTCCACTTTGCCTTGTTTTTCAAGTGGCCCATTGTATATGCACTAAGTATAAAGTGCCAAAACCATCATTTTTGGGGGGGTGTCTCTTGTGCTTTTGTGCTCTTGTGTTCCTTCCTTTTTGCTGCTATGCGTTCTTCTAAGTTTCCTCTCTTAACTCCTCATAATTATGCCACTTGGAAAATTTCTGCATGGAGTAAACTTATGGAAAAAGGACTAACTCATTACATTGATGGAACTATTGTTGCTCCCGCTGATCCTAAGGTTGATCCAGTTGGTCACTTGGATTGGCTCACTAAAAATATCATGGCAATTGGTACCTTAAGAAAGTATGTATCAAAGGATCTCATTTTTCATATTGAGAAGTGTACTCTAAACAAGGATGCTTGACAAAATTTTGAAGACTTGTATGGTCAAGTTGATGAGATTAGGGGATATCAGATTGATAGTGATCTCACCATGTTAGATCCCAAGAACTTTGATACTATACAAGATTATGTCACTAAGGCAAATGAGTTGAGGGCACAACTCAAAGATTGTGGCATTGATAAGAAGGATACTCAATTGATATTCAACTTGATAGGCAAGCTTCCACAAGAATATGCAACATTTGTTTCTAGTTTCCAAACCCATAGGATGACAATGGGTTCGAGCTACACAATGCCTACATTTGATGCTTTCAATAAAATGTTGATGATGGAACAAACTAAGTTCATAAGCATGGGCATTCTAAAGGCTTCTAAGTCTCAAGCATTAGTGGCAAATCAAGGGAACAAAGGAAATCAAGGAAAGGACAACTCAAACAAGAAGAAATGGCAATCAAAGCCTAAGGACAAAACACCATCTTCTCCACAACAAGGAGATTCATCCTCTTCCAAGAGGGATAACTCACCAAAGAGGGAGAGACCTACTTGTGCCTATTGTAAAAATTTTGGTCATGAGGAGCGTCGTTGCCAATCTAAGAAGATTGATGAGCTCACACATATCATCAAAAAGCATAACATTGATTTGCCTAATGTCTACAAGAAAGATGATTCATCAACTTCCACTTCCTCACATTCAAAAGGAAAAGGGCAAGCATTCATGGATTCTACAAGTGGGAAGACTCACTCTTTTGGGACAAGAAAAGGAAAAGCTCTATGTGCTACTATCAGTCATGATTCAGAGAGATGACTTCTAGATTCAGGGGCTTCTCATCATATGGCATATTCGCAGTCTATGTTCTCTACATTTGAACCTTGCACCATGCCGCAGATTTTGATGGGCAATCATACATACATGGATGTGATTGGGAAAGGATCTATTGACATTGGGGATAACTCCTTCAATGATGTGTTGTGTGTACCCCACTTGACAAACAATCTCCTTTCCATCTATCAAATCACACATGGCGCAACTAAGAGAGTTGTGGAGTTCACACCTGAGTCAGTTTTCATTAGAGACTTGGAGACTAGAGCTATCATTGCGACTGGGGTGGTTGATCATGCATCTCAGTTATACTTCTTTTTAGATTTTGTTGATGATGATGATTTCACATTTGATGATTCTACACATGATGATCACACTTCTTGTGATGGTTCAGATTTTGAGGAGAACTTTGGGCACTTGAACATGGGGATTCTCACAGGTGACCTCATTCTTGAGTCTTGTATTTCATCTCCTCATATTGATATCACATCACCTATTGCACCTGATGATGCAGATAGTGTGAAAGTTTTGCCTTCATGTGATTCAGTGCAATAGGATATTCATTGTCTTCCAACTTCAGATTCATGGGATGATTACTTGACAGACATTGCAGGTTTGTTTGTGGAATCCTACATTGCAGATTTGGGAGACATCATTGATGACATTCATCTTCTCTTTGATGAAGATTATTCTTCTTTGATTGCTGCGAGGGCACACTCTGACCCTCTTGTGCATTCTCTACATGATCAATCTTTAGAGGTTAACATGATTGTGGATACTTTTGTACAACACTTGGAGGAGGTCTCTTTATCTTTTGAGGAGACATATGAGTCTTTGGATATTGTTCTAAATTCATCTCCACTAGATCTTGGAGTGCCTTTTTCAGCAGTGTGGCATAATTTACCACCTTTGGAGGGGGTATCTTTCAGCATCGACATGGGGACACTTGATCAGTTTTCAGAGATTCCTTTCATCATGATTTTTTTTCATACATCTTCCCTTCATGATTGGGGAGACTTCATGGATACACCTTTGGTTTTGTTTCTTCCTAAGGGGAGGAATGTTGTTCAACATTCATGAAGTAGTTTCTTCATACATCGAACTTCTATCATTGGTGCAGAATCCACATTGAGGGGGGGCTTCCTAGCTTCTCCTCTTCTCTCATATGGGGGGGACTTTTTCCTCACATGGGGTTTTGTCCTTCACATACTTCTATGAGAGTTCTTTGTATCTAGTTTTCATCTCTCTTTTGGGGGAGGGTTTTTTCCCATTGGGTTTTTCTCTCTTTCCCCGCTTTGTGAGAGATTTCATTGCATTGGTTTTCATGCATTCACATTTGTTCATGGGTAGCTAACATGGCCTAGTAGCCGGGACCCATCTTGCATTGCTTAGTTGCATTGTAGACTTTAGTGCATTCCCCTAAGTTGCACTTAAGGGGGGGTGTTGGTGTAAATAATTATTCATCATGGATATTATTACACTATACTTAAGTTTACTTAGGAAATGCATTTCATAGTAGTTTGGGTATGAGACACTTGGGTGTTTGTGCCACATTGGGATAGTGTGTGTAGGAGAATTTCCACCTTTTATGGTGACGATCTTGTTGTTACACTCCACATTCAGTGGGTGATCCACCTCATGTGGACTATTATATTATTTCTCCTACCTACCCATGCCTATTTCCTACCTACCCTTGTTTCTTATTGAGCCACATGTCATGTTTGTGTGCTCACATATCCATATAGCCTTGCCTATATAAGCAGGCTTATATTCATTGTATATAATGCTTAATGATCCAATTGATCATATTTTTCATCTTGATAGAATACAGTTTATTTCTATCATCTATTTTGTTCTCTCTTATTTGTGCTTTCCATTGCCTCTTGATCTTGGCAAAATCTCACACTCCTAAAACATCAATCCAAACAAGCTTTGGGGTGGAAAAGACCATCGTTGACTGGTGGGAGCAAAACAAGGCCAATTAGGCCTTCACAAGCTAGTAGCCCTCTAGGACTGCATAACACACAAAAGATTGGTTTTTTGGAAAATGCATGAAACCGATGTGGAAATGAAACATGAAAACTTAGGAAACATGTGGAGAGAAATCCAAGCAGTCCAAAAAGTGTCCCTTGGGGCTCCTAGATAGAGTGCGGCCTCCTTTGGGGTAGGTGAGTCTTGTTAATAAACTTGAGTAAGTAAAGGGTTTAGACCTCAAACATGATGTTGAGCACCCAAAGATGAGCAGTACCTTGCTGCCCCTGCATTTCCTTGTGAAAGACCCCTATCTCACTCCCAAACCTAAGGGAGAGGGCCCCAAGAACAAAGCATAAGCATTTGAAGTTGAGAGGAACAAGCAATTTGAGTAGTTTTTGAGAATGGAGGCAAGCCATCACCATAAAGGGAGTTTGCTAGGCAAGTAGACCATGGAATCCTTGTCATACAATAACAAGATAGATTGAGTAGACATACACGTCAGATCCTACAAGTTTGGCTAATACATTGAACCTTTTGACCAAATTAACCTTGTGAGCACTTTCCTACCAAGCTCCCTATCATAGTGGTATCAGAGCCAACAAAAGATTCAGGAGGAAAGACACTTTAGGCAACCATGGTGACCAATGCAGAATTGGAAAAGAAGGTTGAGGACCAAGAAGAGGAAAATAGGGTTCTCAAAGAAAGATTAGACCAAATAGCAATGAAACTAGCCGAGGTAGAATTCAAAACTAAAGAGGTCCATGATAAGGTTGGAGATAAGGGTAAAATGGTAGCCATAGAAGATGAGGTTCCCATAATTGACCCTATCATTGAGCAAGAACCATTCTTGAAAGCCTTGAGAGCTATGAGTGGTAAGACCTTAGAAGGAGTGGCTCTTTTCAGTGGGAAGATGGATCCAAATGCTCTAATAGAGTGGATTGAAGGGTTAGAAAACCATTTTGAATGTGATGGAGTGACTGAAGCACAAAAGGTCAAAGTGGCAAAGTCAAGGCTGAGAGGGGTAGCCTTAACATGGTGGAAATTCATCCAAGAGGAAAGGGTGAAAGAAGGTAAGCAACCACTAGCCACCTAGAAGGCAATGGTAGCCAAAATCAAAGAGACCTACCTTCTTGAAGACTATGAAGTACAACTTCACCAGAAAAGACAAAATTTGTGACAGAAAGACCTAGATGTTAGTAGTTACACATAGGAGTTCCAAAAATTGTGCATGAGATCCAGAGTAGAGGAAGATGAGAGCATAAAGGTGGCAAGGTATTTGAATGGGCTAAGATGGAACATCCAGGAGGAGATGAGCCTGTTATGCCCACAAACAGTACACAAGTGCTATCAATTGGCACTTAAGGTGGAAGAGAAAGGTAGGAGAAAGCAAGAACAAAATAATAGAGGCCGAGGTAGGGGAAGAGATGGTAGAGGCCATAGGGGTAGTTTTGGGGGAAGAAGCATAGATCAACGATCCCAGGGAGAATCGAAACTTCTAGAGCAAAGTGGGGATTCTCAGAGCAAACCCAACTATAGGGGTAGGGGATCAAGCAACCCGAGTAGAGGTAGATCTAATGGACCAGGGAGAGGGTCCTACTTCTCAACCATGACATGCTACAACTACAAAAAGTTGGGCCATCCTACCTACAAATGCCCAGAGATGCCTAGTTCATCTTATGGAGGTGAAAAGAGGGTAAACTATGTTCAAGAAGATGGAGGTAGTACCAGAACTCTATCATTGAACCACCTAGCTTCAGAAGATGGTGAGAGCTTGATGATCAAGAGAGTGTTAATGAAGAAGCCACACAACATAGAGGTCTCACAAAGAAGAGCATTATTCAGGATCAAGTGTAAAATCATGGGAAAAGTGTGTAAGGTGATCATAGATTCAGGATCCACTGATAACATCATATCAGAGGAAGCAATCAATAAGTTGAAACTACCTAGAATACAACACAAAGAACCACACAAAGTAACATGGCTAAACAAGGGGCAACATGTGTTGGTAAATGAGCAAGCCTGGGTAGATTTCCACATAAGCAGATATATTGATAGGATCCTGTGTGACATCCTTCCAATGGATGCTTGCCACCTACTGTTGGGTAGACCTTGGCAATTTGACCAAAAAACACAACATGATGGGGAAAGAAACTCCTATTCTTTTTAGAAAGACGGAGTAAACTATCAGATTCAATCCCTCATTGAAGAAGGAGAGAGCAGAAACAAAGTGCCTAACATCTTGTTAGTCAATGAGAAAGAGTTCATAAAAACACTAGAAGAGGGTGAGGGAGTAGGATTTGCACTCATAGTGAAGCCTAAGGAGGAGAAGGTAGAAAAGAAAGTGGAGATACCATATGAGGTGCAGAAAATCTTTGATAACTTCAAAAAAATAATTAGTGATGGTACACCTGCAGCTTTACCACCTCCTAGAGCCATTAACCATCAGATTGACTTCATACTTGGAGCCTCTGTACCTAATAAGGCAGCCTACAAAATGACCCCTGAGCAAAACAAAGAGGTAGCAAGACAAATACAAGAAATCTTAGACCAAGGGCTAATTAGGAAAAGCATTAGTCCTTGTGCAGTACCTATAGTGTTGGCACCTAAGAAGGGTGGTACATGGAGACTTTGTACAGATTCCAGGGCCATCAACAAGATCACCATCAGATATAGATTTCCCATACCTAGGATAGAGGATTTGATGGATTGTTTGGGGGATGCATAGTATTTCAGTAAGATAGACTTGAAGAGTGCTTACCATCAGATAAGAATCAAAGAGGGGGATGAGTGGAAGACAGCGTTCAAAACAAATGAGGGTCTCTATGAGTGGCTAGTCATGCCTTTTGGACTCTCTAATGCTCCCAACACATTCATGAGACTCATGAATGAAGTTTTACATGAATTCATTGGAAAAATTTTTGTAGTGTATTTAGATGACATTCTTATTTTCAGCAAGACTAAGGAAGAGCACTTACACCATTTAGCTATTGTTTCGAAATAGTTATCTAACGAACAACTAACCATAAATCTAGAAAAATGTTATTTCATGCAGCAAGAATTAGTCTATTTTGGCTTTGTTGTATCAGGAGGCAATCTAAAAATGGATCACTCAAAAGTTGCAGCAATAACCAATTGGCCAACTCCTAAGATAGCCAGTGATGTGAGAAGCTTCCATGGTTTGGCTCAGTTTTACAGGAAATTCGTTAGGGGATTATGTGAGATTTGTTCTCCAATGTTGGACACCATCAAAGAGGGTGTCAAGGTAAAGTTTCAATGGAAAAGTACAGCCAATAAGGGGTTTGAATTACTAAAAACTAAAGTAGCTACTTAGCCAGTGCTCATTTTGCCTAGTTTTGATAAGACTTTTACTATTGAATGTGATGCTAGCAATATTGCAGTAGGAGCTATTTTAAGTCAAGAAAATAGACCAGTTGCATTCTTTAGTGAAAATTTAAATGATGCAAAGAAAAAGTAATCTTCCTATGATTTATAACTCTATGCATTAGTACAGGCACTTAGGAAATGGAGACACTATCTACTTCCTAAAGAGTTTTTTGTTTACATAGATAATTAGGCACTTAGTTTCTTGAACTCGCAGGATAAACTGAATCATAGGCATGTTAAATGGGTAGAATATTTACAAGCTTACACTTTTACTCTTAAGCATAAGAAGGGTCGGTTGAATAAAGTAGCAGATGCTTTGAGTAGAAGATTGTTAACTATTCATGAGATTCAAGTTCAAAGCATTGGTATTGATAGTTTCACATACATGTATCCTACTGATTATGATTTTGCTGAAGCTTATAAATTTTGTCAAGCTTTTGAGAATAAATTCCATAGTACATATGATGATTTCACTTTGTAGGATGGTTTGTTATTCAGGGGTGGACAATTGTGTGTTCCACAGGGTTCCATGAGAGAGAACCTCATTCAAGAGAAGCACAATGGGTGCTTAAGTGGACATTTCAGTCTTAACAAGACCTTAGAACTGGTTCAAAGGTTCTATTATTGGCCAAAGATGCAAAGAGACATCAGGAGGTATGGTGAGCAGTGCTTGGTATGCCAGAAAGCAAAAGGTAATTCCTCTAATGGTGGTTTGTATCAGCCTCTTCCCATTCCACATAGGCCATGGGATTGCATTAGCAAGGATTTTGTAGTAGGATTTCCTAGGACTCAAGTAGGATTTGATAGCATCTTTGTAGTAGTTGATAGATTTAGCAAGATGGCTCATTTCATTCCTTGCAAGACAATGCATGATGCAAGTCATATTGCCTATTTTTTTTTCAAAGAGGCTGTTAGAATTCATGGTTTCCCTACTAGCATTGTTTCAGATAGGGATGTTAAGTTTCTTGGTCATTTCTGGAAAACATTGTGGAAGAGATTGGGTACTAATCTCTCTTTTGGTTCATCTTATCATCCACAAATTGATGGCCAAACTGAAGTTGTGAACAAGTCTCTTGGAAATATGCTCAAGTGTTTGACAAAGGAGTATGGGCAGAGTTGGGATCAACTCACCCTCAAGCAAAATATGCCTACAATGACAATGTTAATAGGTCTACAGGTAAAAGTCCATTTGAAGTTGTTTATGGTATGCATCCAAGGGGTATAATGGAGTTGAGGGATATCACTAACTTGCAGCATAAAAGTGGGACAGCAAATGATATGGCTCACTCCATGAAGGAGGTTCATGAGCAACTGAGACAAGCTCTCCAAGACACCTCTCAAAAAGTCAAGGCAAGAGTGGATGCTACAAAGAGAGATGTACAGTTTGCCATAGGTGACTATGTGATGGTTCATTTGAATAAGGCAAGGCTACAAAAGGGAGTTCCCAACAAGCTTCAGATGAGAAGAATAGGCCCTTGCAAGATCTTGGCTAAGTATGGACCTAATGCTTATAAAGTTGATTTGCCTACTAATCTTTCTTTGTCCCCCATTTTTAATGTTGCAAATCTGATTGATTTCAAAGGGCAGGCACCTGAGGAGGTTCAAAGAGCTTCAAATGTTTCCCAATCCCTTTTTGATCTACCTCTCCCTTCTCTTTCTTTTCCCCATGTTGAATAGGTTCTAGACTCCAAAGTTCTCAAAAAGACAAGGAATCACACCTACATGGAGCATCTCATCAAGTGGAAGGATCAGCCTATCTCAGAGGCCACTTGGATACCTAAAGCTAACTTTCTGAAAGTTTTCATTTCTTCTTCTTTGCTGCCCCAAGGAGTCACATGACTTCTTTGTTTTCGGGGGAGTATGGTGCAGGAGCACCTAGTTGGGTAAAAACTCCCATTTTTGGGTTTTCCATTATTTTATATATGTAAAGTCTTGTGTTAGGTTGGTTTTGGTGTTTTAGGTTATTTTGAGTCTTTTTTAATGTCTTTGATCTCATTTTGGGCTCTAGAGATCAAGTTTTGCCTTTTAGGCCTTGAGTTGACAATTTTTGGCAAAAATGTGGAAAAGTGCCAAAAAGGTCTCCTAATGGTTTCAAGAGAATTGAAACATGTTTTTTTGGTTTTTTTAAGAATTTCTAAGTAGTTTAGTCAAGTTTCTAAGGCTAGGATGTCAAAAATGCCTTTGTGAGCAAGAAAAGTTGTCATTTTGCTTAAGAAAGTTGTCAAAATGGTCATTTTCTTAAAAAATGATTAATGAAGCCTCTTGTCTGTACATGGGCATGTAAAACAACTTGAGAAATTATATAAGGCCTCCCTTTTCCTTGGAAAAGGTTGGTGATTGTATTTGCAAGAGTAACTCAATAGAAAACAAGTGTTTTTTGGCTTTTATGATTGTTTTTCTTCCTTTTTGAGGGGCAGTCCGTACTGTAGCTATACAATCCATACTGTACCTTCTTGGAAATTGGAATGTTTATGTAAAAAATCTTCCTATTTAATTATTTCATTTTTTTCTCATTTGCAAAGTGTTTGTACAAAAATAATTGGAAACTAGGTATCTGTTGCCTTGCCAAGGGTTTGGGGTTGTAAAATGTGTCAACTTGGTTGATCCAGATCTAGGATCCCTCCAATGGATTCTACCAAGTTCATCCTTGTGTATATAATGTAAATTACTTTATTTTTGTGTCAGAAGAATGGTTTGAAGGTGCATTTGAGTGTGAACTAGGCAAGTTGGAGCAACTAGGCTAGTTCATGTTTCAAAACTCAAGATTGTCATCCAAAAGAAATTTGGAATGAACAAATCAATGAGGCAGTGAAATGGAAGTATGGATAGAGGGTTGATCATCACCTTGGTTGGTTGGTTTAACTTGTTTTGTCAAACATCTCTATTTTGTAAGCAAACAGTCTACTCACTGTTTTTCTAAAAGACAATTTGTAAATGCTTGTTGGAATGCTTCTAAAAGCATTAACCATGCCCTATGTCTTGAAGGCAATGTAATACAAGAAGTGAAAATTGTTTAAAGACCTCATAGAGGTACTTCCATTTCCTAAACTCTTCATAATTGTAGGTTCCAAAGAGAAAATGTTGTTGACTAGAAAAAGGCAGAGAAAAGGGGCAGTGACAGTGATAGTTTGTTGTTTTACCATTTGCTTGTCAAGTGTTTGACACATTGCTTGTAGGGAAAAGGTAGGGGAAGGTCTTAAACGATGTGGCAGAGGTCCCAAACCTTGGTGGAGGCTTGAAGAGGGGAGTTGGAGTGTCTTTCAAACATTACTTTCTCCAAACCCTACAAAACCCTCCAATTTTGCCATAAAATGTGGGCAGTCTTAAAACTTCACCAACAATGGGCTATACCTCAAAAATCCTTGAGCATACACTCCTAAAACATCAATCCAAACAAGCTTTGGGGTGGAAAAAACTATTGTTGACTGGTGAGAGAAAAATAAGGCCAATTAGGCCTTCATGGGCTAGTAGCCCTCTAGGACTGCATAACACACAAAAGACTGGTTTTTTGGCAAATGCATGAAACCGATGGGGAATTGAAACATGGAAACTTAGGAAACATGTGGAGAGAGATCCAAGCATTTCAACAAGTATCCCTTGGGGCTCCTAGACAGAGTGCAACCTCCTTTGGGGTAGGTGAGTCTTGTTAATAAACTTGAGTAAGTAAAGGGTTTAGAACTCAAATAAGATGTTGAGCACCCAAAGATGAGTAGTACCTTTCTGCCCTTGCATTTCCTTGTGAAAGACCTCTGACTCACTCTAAAACCTAAGGGAAAGGGCCCCAAGAACCAAGCATAAGCATTTGAAGTTGAGAGGAACAAGCAATTTGAGTAGTTTTTGAGCATGGAGGCAAGCCATCACCATAAAGGGAGTTTGCTAGGAAAGTAGACCATGGAATCCTTGGCATACAATAACAAGATAGATTGATTAAACATACACATCAGATCCTACAAGTTTGGCTAATACATTGAACCTTCTGACCAAATTAGCCTTGTGAGCACTTTCCTACCAAGCTCCCTATCACTTGGTCATATGTAGATATGCCTGGGATTGATCCATAGTTAATCATGCATCATTTATCCATTGCTCCAGGAGCTAAAATAGTTAAGCAAAAACTATGAAAGATGAATCCACATGTGGCACTCATGGTCAAAGCTGAGCTGAAGAGACTATTAGATGTCAGATTCATTCGACCTATTGACTATGCTGAATGGATTTCCAACATTGTACCAGTATCAATACCAGATGGCAGTATCAGAATATGCATTGACTTTAGAGATGTCAATAAAGCCTGTCCCAAGGATGACTTTCCTTTACCCAGTATCGACATAATTGTAGACCTCACAGCAAGCCATGCAATGCTATCACTAATGGACGGCTTTTCAGGCTATAATCAAATCAAGATAGCCCTAGAGGATCAAGAAAGGACAACATTTACCTGTCCTTGGGGAACATACTGTTGGAATGTCATGCCTTTTGGCTTAAAGAATTCAGGAGTAACTTATCAACAAGCAATGACAACCATCTTCCATGACATGATGCATACCTTTGTGGAGGACTATGTTGATGACTTACTAGCTAAATAATTTACCAGAGCAGAACATTTAAGCATCTTAGAAAAGATCTTTGACAGATTAGAGAAATTCCAAGTCCGGCTCAATCCTAAGAAGTGTGTCTTCCGGGTTACATCAGGAAAGTTACTAGGCTACATAGTTTCAGCTAAAGGTATTGAAGTGGATCCAACAAAGGTACAAGCCATTATGGAAATGCCACCACCAAAGAACATCAATCAGCTTAGATCTCTACAAGGATGACTCCAATCAATCAGGTGATTCATCACTCAACTAGCAAATAAAAGTCTCTCGTTCAATCATTTGCTACATAAAAATGTACCATTCAAATGGGAAAATAAATGTGCAAAATCATTTTATCAAATCAAGAAATATCTAATGAACCCACCAGTTCTAGTACCACCAATAGCAAGGAAGCCACTCATTCCTTATATTTCAACAACAAACATCTCACTAGGGGCATTATTAGCACAAGAAGATCAACAAGGCAAGGAACGAGCTATATACTACATCAGCAGGACATTGAACGGATATGAACTCAACTACACATTCATTGAGAAAGCCTATCTAACAATAGTATTTGCTTCTCAAAAATTCTGACACTACATGCTAGCTCACACCATCAAGCTTGTAGCAAAAATTGATCCTCTCAAATATTTACTCAGCAAAGCAGCTCTTATAGGCAGATTGGCTAAATGGGTCATGATTCTCACTGAATTTGATATTCACTACATAGAGCAATGAGCTATCAAAGGACAAGTGATTGCAGATCAACTAGCTGAGGCACCATTACCTAACAAACGAACTATGGAGATCGAATTTCCGGATAGGGATGTTCTTACTATCTCTACAACATAATGGACCCTATACTTTTATGGATCATTTACTCAACATGGCTCGGGTGTTGGCATTTTGTTCATCACTCCTGAAGGACACACTATACTAAGATTATATAGGCTTGTGTTTCCATGCACAAATAACGTTGCTGAATATGAGGCATTGGTTATAAGCATCAAAATGGCAATCGAATGGAGAATCACAGAATTAAAAGTCTACGGGGACTCACAACTCGTAATCAATCAAATCAACGATGACTATCAGACAAAGGATGACAAGCTATTACCATACAAGCGAATGGTGGATGATTTCAAGCAATATTTTGTACACATCACCTTTGAGAAAATACCAAGGTTGGACAACAGAGCAGTCGATGCAATGGGCGCTACTATCACTTCACTACTGCAAATCCCAACCAACAGAGTCGTTACGAGTTTCTGGTAGAGCAACTATTCTCCCCAGCCTATGACCATTCTGATTCCCATGTTATCTATGCCTTAACTGGTTTTGACTCTCCATTATATGGCCCACTATATGACTATCTAAAGAACAATATCCTACCCATTGACCTATCCGGAAACCAAAAGTGTAACTTTATCCGACAAGCTTCCTGTTATATTCTTACTGCTGATACTTTATACCATCGAGGTCTAGATGGTACTCTACTTCGTTGCCTTGATCGTAATGAATCTGACTCCACTTTACATGAGCTTCATGAAGGTATCTATGGCACACATTCCAGTGGTACTACTCTTGCTAAAAAGCTTCTAAGAATGGGATATTACTGGCCAACAATGGAAAAAGATTCCTATCATTTTGCAAAGAAATGTCCTAAATACCAAATCCATGGAAATCTTATACATGCACCAGCACAAGAACTATAGCCATTCACAACATCCTACCCTTTTGTCAGTGGGGATTAGACTTGGTCGACAAAATTCATCCTTCATCTTCAAATGGACACAAGTTCATTATAACTGCAATAGAATACTTTACTAAGTGGATTAAGCAGTCCCCATGACCACGGTAACTGGAAAATAGATAGCCTCTTTTATGGACGACCTTTCAAAGACCAAGATGTATGAGAACTATGTGAAAAATTCAAAATCCAACATCGTTTTTCTACAACTTACTACCCACAGGGGAATGGTCAAGCAGATGCATCCAACAAGACAATTTTGAAAATCCTAAAGAAAGCAGTAAATGATGCAGGCAAAGATTGGCATGTACAACTCAATCCCACACTTTGGGCATACAGAACTAGCATCCGCACACCTACGAGAGCTACACCATATTCATTGGTATATGGATCAGAAGCAATTTTACCACTGGAAGTAGAGATTCCTTCTCTCAAAGTCTCTTTGAAAGGCCTAATTCCAGATGAAGAGTATCGAGTTAACCAATTGCAAGAGCTTGAACTTCTAGATGAAAGATGCCAACGAGCTTACACTCATCTCAAAGCATATCAGCAATGCATGTGCATAAGCTACAACCACAAGGTCATTCCCCGCTTGTTTAAAATTGGTGATCTAGTACTCGAGGAAAATCCTAGAAATCAACAAGATCGGGAAAAGAAAGGGAAATTTGAACCTAACTAGTTAGGTCCCTATGTCATCATATCGACATATGGATTAGGCACCTATAACCTAACAATTTTAGAAGGAGATGTGCTCGACGAACCAACTAACAACATCCATCTGAACAAATACTACACTTGACTAGTTTAAATGCACGGAAAATCAAAAAATCAAGAAAAAGCAAATTAAAAGGTTACAATAAAAGCAACTGGTGAAAACTCGACAAATAGGCACTATTGTGAGAGGACAGCTCCCCTATCTATATCCATACCATTATATCCACAGTCAATCCCTTTTGGCCATTGCCCGACAATTTTATCACGATATCCACCCAGGACATACTTAACGTAGTCACTATCCTGGTTCATCTATATCCTTTCATCATATCCCACCATGGCTTGGTAATCCGTGTACCTATCCACATTTAGAGGAACACTCAGCTAGGGGCAATACTGATCAGAACATGCAGCACATTCAAGATTTCAAACACTTGTCGCAAAGCTCAGAACATCAACAAAACAAAACAATCATGCAGACCACACATTATTCACTTAACAGGATTAACAAAACGTGATGGATGATTTTCTGAAGAATCAAATGTTGCATCTTGCATAAAGTTTTGACTATTTTTGCACTTGAACTTTTTTATTAGATCCTCTACATTTTGCAAAAGCTTCCAAAGCTGAGGCAACTAGTGGGGAGTCCAATTTTTTAGTTTTTTGTTTGTGAAGCGATCATTTATACTATGTAGATACTTGTCTCGAGACGTGATTTCGAGCATATCACTGAAGACATGATTCTACTTTACGCATATAAATGGTTTAATCTTGTCTGTTCCTGCGCAATCCGCACTCAGGTCATCCTGGTTCAATCATACCTTGACGCTTGTGCTATCTTGCAAAATAAAAAATCATGTAAATTTTTCTTAGGTCATTATGGTTCAATTATACCATTATGCTTGTATAAATTTTCAACATATCCCAAACAAATCAATGCTCAATGATGATATATACAAAGAAAGCAAACAAACTATGGCTATACAGGGATGACAAATGCAAAATGAGGATGCTCAAAAACAATTAGTTGCATATCATTTTATAATTAGTTGCATATCATTTTACAAATAAGTTGCACATCATTATCATTTTCACATTACTCTCATATCATTATCATTATCATTCTCTAAAGCATATCATATTATACATCTCATTTTCAAGATACATCTCACAGCATATCATATCATACATCTCATTTTCAAGATACATCTCATAGCATACCATATCATACATCTCATTTTCAAGATACATATCATATCATACATCTCATTTTTAAGATACATCTCACAGCATATCATATCATACATCTCATTTTCAAGATACATCTCACAACATCAAGCATTATTACATCATACTCATACATCTCTCTAAGCATAAAATCATCATCATAGAATTATCAAAATCATTTGCATAGCATTATCCATAACACATCACATGAAGAAATGAAGAAAATGGTGTCATATATATATATATATATAAAATGATCAATGTGCTAAAAATATCATGTTCGTGTCACTACAACAAAATGATCAGCAAAACAATAGAGACAATGTCTCTCAAGTATGACTATCTCCTGAGGGAGACGGTCTCGCTATAGATGTCCTAGCCCTTGGATCTTTAGGTGGATCCTATCTAGGAGGCCCTGTCACGCCTCTGCTCTCCGTCCTCTACCCAGTCTCTCGAGATCGACTCGATCTCGACTGTGTAAAACTTTGCACTCAGCGCTCTCTGGGCACTGCATCCTCATAATGCCACTGGTAGTACCTCGCCTCCTTGACTCTCAAAGCCAGCTCTCTCAAGGTATCTCTCATTGGCTCACTTGCTGTAGCTCTTGGCAAACCCGCTGCATACTCCTCAGATCGATCCAACCGCTCCAAAGCTATATCATGCTCTGTCGTTAGCTGAGTAATCTAACACTGATGCACCAACAACTATGTCTATGACAGTTGCACTGACATCTGCAGTGATCTAATTTGTGCATCCTCTGCATGCGTCGGAATCTGCATCTACAATGGTACCTGTGAAGGGGTACTCCCTGTCCCCCTCCTTGTCCTCGGTGCTGGTGGAGGTAAAACATCTACTCTCCTCCTCTGGGCTGGTCGTCTGAAATCATCATAACCTCCCACTGCCACTATCACCTCTCCAACTCTCTCCTCACCCCCAGATTTGATCATCAAACCTCCTCTCCCTCTATCCACCGCAACTCGCCGCACTAATCTCTCTAGCCATATCCCTCTATCCCCACCACCTCTATCTCCTCTCCTCCCCTGATCAAATCGCCCTCTACAAAGGCGACCTCCTCCTACACCTCGACCTCCTCCTCCACCTCCATCATCAACTCTTCCTCCATCACCACCTCCCTCATCAAGCTCCTCACCCGCCTCTCCTTGTCTCCCTAGCCACTGAGGCTGATCATCCTCATCATCGTCAAATGCGAGAATCATCTCCGTTGGATCTGATATCCTAGCCACCGCCTGCACTGCAAAGAGTGCTGCAAACTCATCTATCATCCCTGCATCCACTATCTCAGGGGCATAATCCCAGATCTAGTCGGCTAAATGAAAGAACTCCTCTATTGTCGCCCCACTATCAATCGAAGGTCCCCACTCTGAAACATCTTGTCTCCGTCAAGCATACAAACATGCTCCATGTGGTATACCCTGTTGTCGACCAAACTACTGCAACACCTGGCTATGCAAAAACCTCTTAATAACAAAGGGCGTCCACCCTAACAAATACTTGCTCATATACACATAGGGCATCTCCATCCCATCCTCAGCCCATACCTCGCAACCTGTATATGGTTGCTAGACAACTGTATCGATGTCATCCAAAACTCTCCTCCAGTGCTCTAGTTTGCCTAGCTTACACTGGACAACAATCCCTCTGTATCCGTATGCATAAGCACACCCAATAGGTCTATCTTTCTCCACCAATGGCTTAGCAGAGAGAATATGCTCCCATGCCCATACCTGTAGCAGTGTCACTCCAGCTGATAAAGTTATGTACCCCAAGTACACTACCTGATGCAGGTCCCTGTATAAGTGAGCCAGCATAGCTGACCCCCATGCAAATCGACACCCTATGTACCATGTCCTCCAAAACTAATCCCCATCCCACTGATAGTCCCTTCGACCTATGGTCGGGACACAAAAATCCACCTATAAATCTTGCCAGCATTGATGGTATGGGCGCGTAATCCAAATCCAAAAACTCCTGCCACAGGATCTCATATCCACAAATGGTGTCATCCTGGAGAATCTGGCAGAGTGCCTCTATCTCACCCTCCTCCATCTGTTTATAGGGTAGTAATGTGCCTATCACAAGAATCCGCAAGATCCAGTAGCAATCCTCAGGCGTCACCATGATCTCGCCTATCACCAAATGAATGGTGTTTGTTTCGCTATGCCACCTCTTAGCTAAAGCTGTCAATAGTCCCTTGTTTACTATAAACTGAGGCATCTCTAACAAAGAAGTCAGGCCACACCTCTCAATGATGTCTCTGTCTGCCTGTGTCAATCGTGGAATCAAAGACCACGGTCATGGAAACCGCTCACGTGACTGTACTACTCCAAGACGCTCCTATCAAAAACAAACACAAGTCCAATATTAGTTTTCCTCATCCAACACATAGATATCAAAATCAAATTCACAACAAAAACTTGAAAACTTTGAACAAATTTAAATCAATTTCCACATCATATCAACCCATATCGACTTGTAACACAACTCAAGTTTCACATTCATATCAACTTGTAACACAACTCAAGTTTCACATTCATATCAACTTGTAACACAACTCAAGTTTCACATTCATATCAACTTGTAACACAACTCAAGTTTCATATTAGCTTGTAAAACAACTCAAGCTCCACAATCAAATCAACTTGTAACACAACTCAAGCCCCACATTCACAGCAGTTTGTAAAACACCTCAAGTTCCACATATATCAACTTGAACAACAATTCATATCAAATCAAGTTCATATCAAAAACATCCATATCAAAAACCACATCACATCAAGTCACATCAAATCTATATCAACTTGAAAACATTACAAATCAAATCAAGTTATATCGAAACTCATATTGGACAAACAAAAATAGCAGACACACAGACTGACACATTGCACTTATCCTGACAGAACTGGCATTATCCTACCAATTTCTTCATTCACAAATCACACTAAAACATTTTTCCTATGCGCTAAAATAGTTTACCTACGCACTAAACTATTTCCCATGTGCTAACCTATCCTCTCTACATGTTACCCCATGCGCTAACCTGTCCTCTGCGCTAACCTGTTTACCCAAAGCACCACCAAATCTACCTTAAGTGCTATCTTATCCCGACGCGCTACCCTATCCTGCTCTTGCGCTACCTCTCTAACCCTATGCGCTAGGTCATACCTACGTGCTATCTGGACCTACCCATGCGACCCCCTAGAAACCTTATGCGCTAGTTCTTTTCTACGCGCTACCCGTTTTACCCTCTGCGCTACCATGTGCACCCAATGCGCTAAACTAACCTAACGCGCTAACATAGAAAACCTATGCGCTACCCTAAATCTTTCGGACGCTACTTGATTTCATAAAACCCTACGCGCTATGACATTTATCGTATGCACTACGCGATGACCTAGACATGCTAAAATGAAAAAACCGTGTGCAAAAAATGACAAACATGATAAAAAATTACAAAACAAAAATTTGAAAGGGGTCAAAAGGGTTGACTTACTGGTGGTCCATACGTGGCAGGCCTCCGATATCTCCAAACATGCTCGAATCAATGAGAATAATAAGGCACAGGCATCTTGACTTCTCTCCAAATATCTCTCTCTTCAAAGTCAACAAAGCACAAATGAGACAAAATGAAATCACTTTTCCCTTTTATAGGGTCCATCAAAATTAGGGTTACGTAGGGGAACACGTAAATTGCTCATGGTGTCTTAGACAAACCTACCCAACATCATTATCAGGAGATGAATGAAATAAATGCATTCAACATAGTCAAAGATTTACAATGCAATGAAATTTATCAAAATTATCAAAATCAACTCAAATATTCAAATTTTTGATTCATCTCCCGAGGGGGCATTATCAACATCATTTATCAAATCTGGGGCACGATAAAAATCTCGACATGACATCACACTGATCATAATCAAAATTTGGACACATCATTTTTCTTTGAATTAACATGCGCACACACGTCACTTCAAAGAGGGGCAAAATGTAGACATATAAAAATAACCATATTCCTAAATGAATATTTAATATTCATTTTATTCTCATTCCTCTACTTAATTAAACCTAATTTAACTAAATCACCCACATTCTTCTATTTTAAATTAAATAAATTATTTAATTTATTTAGTTAAATTCACTTAACCCCTTTCATATCATTTAATTAAATAAATCATTTTATTTAATTAAATCCCTTCTTCTAACTTTTTAATTAAATTTACATTTAATTAATAAGTATACCCCAAATTGAATAAATCTAATTTATTTAATTTCCCAACTTGCAACCAAATTAAATAAATCTAATTTATTTAATTTCCCAAATTACAACCAATTGAAATAAAGCAATTTATTTTAATTAAATCCTATTATCCCTCACCCACTTGCATTTTCCTACATCTCCTACTTGCCTCCCTCAACCCCCTTCTAGATTCTTGTAATCCTAAATCAATTAGCCTAACCCATCTCCTAAATATTGTCACATCCTTAAACAAAGGGAAGTCACTTTTCAAACTCTCAAAGTCTTTGGAAACCATTAAAGGCTTCATGTCCTCAATAAGATAACTTGTTGAATACCCCCAAACTTGGAAGGACTCTTACAAGTTTGTCTCCAAAGTCTCCCAAACCATTAATGGTTAATTCAACCCTTTTACATGGTTAGAGACATTTTGACTAGCTTAACCTCCATCTAACTCATGTGTCTCCTCAAGCACTTATTGCTTTGACCATGGTTATCTCTTTAACCTTTGCACAAGACTTTATCCTTTAGGTAAAATCTTTATCCAATGGGTAACCCTAACCTAACCTTAACCCTTACCTCCTAAGGTAACCATGAGGTCTTCTCAAGCATTTAATGCTTCTTACATCTCCTCTCAACTAGCCTTATGTTGACAATTTTCACCATTTCATTGGTGCCAATTGTAAACATGGATTGACAACTTTCAAACTTGACCATTGATTAACTCTTTCAATCTTGACCATCCATTGCCCTATTTTTGCTATAAATAGAGCTCTCATCCCTCCATTTTATAGATCCATGCAAGCTTTTAGTATCTCATCTATGCTCCATTCTGTCAATACATTTTAGCCTCTCTTTTCACAATAGGAATAAATCTAAATAAGCATTTTTAGAATATTTTCCTTATCATTAGCTTAAATCTTTAACTAGTATATCATGTTAGGATAGTATTGCTACTAATCTTGTCATTTTATAATCTATTTTATTGCATTTCCTAAATCATGCATAGATAGGATGAATTTTCATGTTAAAACCAATCAAAAGCATCCCTCGTTCTTGCATTTGTCATCCCTAAGCTACTTTGCTCAGTGATCTAAGAGCAAAGACATTGGCTTGAGGGACCTTGTGAGATAGAGAACCATGTAACCAACCTTGGAAAGTTGAGTCATTCTTCATGGCTCCATAACTTGCACCAAGAAGTCATGTGGGTGTGTGAACAAGTTCTTTGAGACCGCCTTTTCACATTTTGAGTTTCATTGACCCGCTTTTCCCGCACATAGAAGTAATTAAAATTGTATTATTTTAAAAAGAATAATTAGAATTGTATTATTATTTCTTTTGGGCAGATTAGTCGCTTTGGTATGGTTGCAACTATTTGCAAGCCACACTCATCAACTGATTCACCTGATCAACAAGAATCAACCTTGAGACCTATATGTGAAGACCCCAAAGCCTTTAACCAACTATGCTACCTATACAGGCAACTACAATTGTATTTTTATAGAAAAAAAAGTTGTTAAAGCAATAAAATCCATTATAGGAGAAGATTTTGGTCTTCACATTTAGATTTCGAAATCTCATCTAATAGGTCTTTCTTGTCTATAATTAGTTTTTAATTAGTAGAAACAATATCTTTAGTAGGTTGATGATTTACAAGCTAAGCATCCAAAACCTGATAATGATAAGATATTGTAAGTGCTAAGAACACATTTTATTTGTCTTGTCCAAGAGGAGGCTCTTCCCATGACAATGACAAGATATCAAGGAAAGGTGAACAGCTTGAGGAAGAAAAAACCAATCGATGCAACCTACCTTAACTTAAGGTAGAAACCAAACAATATCATCAACATAAGAAAGAAGGTATTTGCTAAAATTGTTCCATGAATTTCAATATGAACTACTCTTATAACCTTTTGTCAATGCCCTTAATGGAAAATGAACATGATCACTCAAAGGTTGGCTAGGAGGAACCCTTTCCATAGTATAGAAAGAGAATTATATCAAAAGATCATAAGCGTATGCCAGAATATTTCAATAATAATTTACAATGTCGTCATGATAAGTAAGACTTTAAGAAGATAGTTATTAGAGAACATGAGGTATTACCTTTTACTCTACTTGAAAGTAAAGGAAAGTGGTCAGTAGTATGACAAGTATAAAAATCATATATGAAGGAAGATGAACACGAGATTTAATCACTACTATTTTAATGTATTTCCTTATGATGTCACACTCATGAATGCTACCAAAAGTACAAGTCTGTGGTAATGGTTGGCTGCATAACCTCCTTATGTGTAGATAATTATAGGAAATATATTCATTATCCCCCTCACCATTTGTCAAATGATTGATCTCAAGTCCTTGGAAGTTCTAAAAACTAAAATACAACATACACTCTATACAAAACAAATAAAAGAAACCTCAAATAAACATAGGAAATCATACAAAATTAAATAGGACACGTTCAAACAAAAATATCTATTGACACATTCATAAAATGTACATCTTGTTGGCATGATTGCCATAACTAATAATGTAGATGGAGAATGTTGGTTGAACTGGTAAAGGACTGTTCGTGATGATATAGTGATGAAGAGATTGATTTTGCATGGCGTGATGACATTGATCAGTTATTTGTGTTGTCATTGATGGAAACTATGTGTTTACTATGTTTATTTTGTCATCTATGTTTTTTTGGTCTACTGGAAATAGCTTACCGGTAATGAAAATAGTGAACTAGGAATTAGGACCTTAATCGGTAAATGTGGAAATGTTTTGATTGGATCTAGAGATTGGTGGTGAATGAACTGTTGCGGTTTGGAAAATGTATTTGTATTATTTTAATATGTATTTGACCAGAACCGCATCATGTTTTGATTACCAGAAATCATGTTTACAATTTCTCTTGTATTTTGTCTAGGGTTTAAGAAGGGTTTAAGAACTAGTAACGAATTCTCTTAACCAGTAATGATTTTTGGTTTGGTGGTGATTTACATCAAGTTCAAATTTTGATGGTGATGTGGTACAACCTGCATGGAAGGATAAGTTGTTTTGGCATGATTGAGGAAGGAATTTCTTGGGAAATAGCGAAGAGCTTAGAAGAATGTTTTATGGAGTTGACTACCTATTAGATCGAGTTGCAGCAATGAGTTATGATCATTCAATGGCTAATATTGTCTTATAAAATATTGTAATGATCTGTATGATGATCTGTGATGTAAATTCATTTGAATTTTTAATGTATCTAGGGTTTTATAATCGACAATGTTGTAAAGGTTATTTAAGTCGGTTTAGTTGACGTTTGTTGTGTCGGTGGTTTTTGACAAAAGAGTGTGAGGTCAAACTAGTGTGAGGTATCTGCCAGAGTGTTGCAGATTTGGAGTTGAATTGCATCTGATCAAGCAAGTAGTTAAGTACTATACCCAGATCATTCATATGTTGTTCCCTAATAGTTGCAACAAACAAAATCCATGAATCAGGGAGGTCCTAACAAGCCTTAAATTGTAAATCCCCTAACAAGGTAGCTCAACATCTGAGTCTTAAATCCTCTTGCGAGGTTGATGCTAACCGGTCAAAGGTCCTAAAAGGGCTCATCATAGAAATCCCTTAACTAGGTGACTCCTAACATGGTCTACTCCTAACAGGGCATCATTGTAAGCTCCTAACCAGGCTAGGCTCCTAACAAGGCGCATTTCGAAAGAGTGCACAATTTTTGTGGGTACCAATTCCCTCCGTGGTTTTTCCCTATTTGGGTTTCCACGTGAAAAACATGGTGTTCATATGGTGAATGTGTTTGATGTGTTGATCTGATTTACTCTCAGTTTATGCATGTTGATGAACACTTAATGAGCAGTATTGTTAAATCAGTTTAGTAGATGATTATTAGAGGTTACTGGTACTAGTAAATGGTTTTATTACTGGTATATGTTTGATTTGGTAAAGTTCTATCAGTTTTGTTTTAATATTTAAATTTGGTGTTAATACTAATTCACCCCCCTCTTAGTATTAACCAGATCCTCTCAGATTAACAATTGGTATCAGAGCGTTGGTTCTCTGTGTGCAAAAAGCCTAACAGCTTGAGGAAAAGATCCTGAGAAAGATGATGAAGAAGGAAAGTCCCAAGTTTACCAAGGACAACTACCAGATATGGAGTGATCGAATGAAGATATACATTAAAGGAATGGGTTCTCAGTTTTGGCATCATGTGAAAAACAAGTATGTGGCTCCTACTACTAGTCCCTTGACATATGGTCAGCTTAAAGAGCAACAAGAGAACATCTAGACACTAGAAGCAATTGTAAGTACTTTGTATGACTCTGAGTATATTGATTTTCATGGATTAGAGACTGCATTTGAATTATGGGAGAAACTAAGCTTGATTTATGGAGGTGATGAACATGTACAAAAGGCAAAGGAAGAAATTTTAAGAGGCAAATTTGATGATATGAAAATGGTTGATGGTGAGAACATAGCACAATATGGACAAAGGATTAAGGAAGTTGTGGGTGGTATTAAGAGTGTTGGAGGTAAGATTGAAGAAGATTTTGTTCTTAGTAAGATGCTTAGAACTGTCTTACCACAATATGCTTTAGGGTTTCCGCAATTCAAGAAGTGAGATCTGCTTCAAAAGATAAAGTCACTGTTGATTCTCTTATTGGTAAATTGATTGCATTTGAATTAAACAGCTTTCAATATAGTGTTTCTAAACCATCTGAATTTTCTTTTAAGGATTCTGTAACCGATACATCTGTGAGGAAAGGAAAGGATATTTGTCATAATCGTGACTGCAAGTCTAGTCATGGTGGTAGCAGAGTTGAGGATGATAATGAAGACAGTCTGATGGAGTTTGAAGCATTATTAGCTAGGAGATTACCGAGAGGCACTGGTAAGTATAAAGGTAAATTACCCTTGAAGTGTTTCTCTTGCGATAAAATTAGACACATAAATGCCAATTTCCCTAACACTGATAAGAAAGATAAGTTTAGTAAATTCAAAGGAAAAGGAAAGAAACAATGCTATGTTGCAGTTGATGAAGGAGTAATAGATGAAGAATCAGAATATGAGGATAATGAAGAGATAGTGTTTGTTGTTGTGAAGGAAGATCTGACCGATGAAAATATAGTGGTATCACACATAGATAGCAGTGATGAATGGATGATAGATAGTGGTTGCTCACACCACATGACCGGTGATAGAAACAAGTTCATATCCCTTGAAGAATTTGATGGAGGCATAGTAAGGTTTGGTGATAAGTCACCCTGCATGGTTAAAGGTAAAGGATCTATTTCATTAAATGGAAAAAGTAATACATATGATGTCTTTTGGGTAGATGGATTAAAACATAACCTATTGAGCGTTGGACAATTAAATGATAAGGAATATCTTCTTGAATTTAAGAGTGGAGTGTGCAAGATTCTTCGAAGTAAAGGAGAATTGATTGCTATTGGGAAGTAGACAAGAGGTAATCTTTTTCATCTGAATACTAATAGAAATAGTTGTTTGGTGGCAAAGATTGAAGAGAGTTGGTTATGGCACAAGAGGTTTTGTCATGTGAACTTTGACAATTTGATAAAGGTTAGCAAATCAAGTATTATGAGAGGTATGCCCCAGCTTGTGAAACCGGACAATGTATTGTGTAAGGACTGTCAGATGGGTAAGATGACTTTTGTATCTTTCAAGAGTAAGTCTTTCTCTTCAAAGAATATTCTTGATTTAGTTCACACTAATCTTTGTGGTCCTATAAGGACTAAGAGCTATTATGGTGATAAATATTTTATGATTTTCACTGATGATTTTTCCAACATGATGTGGGTAACTTTTTTGAGAGAAAAGTCTGAGGCATTCAGTAAATTCAAGGTATTTAAAGCTTTAGTTGAAAAAGAAACCGAGAAAAATTTGAAATGTTTGAGATCTGATAGGGGAGGTGAATTTACTTCTGATGAATTTGTGAAGTTTTGTGATGAACGCAAAATTAAAAGGACGATGTCAGCACCTAGAACTCCACAACAGAATGGGATAGCTGTGAGAAGGAATAAAACAATTGTTGCTAGAACCATGTTGATTCAAGGTGAAGTACCGAAGATGTTTTGGAGAGAAGAAGTTAGTACTATTGGTTATACTTTGTACCGGGTACTTGTTAAGAAAGGTAATGATAAAACACCTTATGAATTATGGCATGGAAATAATCCTAATGTAAGTTACTTTTAAGTTTGTGGGAGTAAATGCTTTATTAAATGCGATGATTTCACTAGAAAGTTTGATGCAAAGTGTGATGAAGGTATATTTCTTGGTTACTCTACAAAGAGTAAGGCTTTCAAATGTTATAACAAGAGAACTAAGAAGACCATTCAGAATGTAAATGTGAAGTTTGATGAACCCTTTGAGAAATCTGATGAGACCAACAGATATGAGCGTGAGAATGATGAAGAAAAACTTGTGTTTATAGAACCCGAAGTGTAGAAGAGTGATGAGAAGGATGAAGCGGAAATAGGTGCTCAACTGGTAAATGAAGAAATCGATGAGGAAGATGATGAACATGAAGCAGAAGGCACAACACCAAAATCAGTAATTCCAAGGTATGTCAGACTAAATCATTCAGAAGAACAAAATACGGGAGATAAGAATGCAGGTGTATAGACTAGAAGGAAAATCAAAGAAAATTCTTGTTCGATTTCTACTATTGAGCCTAAGATAGTGAGAGAAGCATTAAAGGATGATGACTGGATTAATGTTATGAATGAAGAGTTAGATTAGATAGAGAAAAACAAGACTTGGACACTTGTTCCTAGACCGAAAGACAAGAATGTTATTGGCACTAAATGGGTCTTTAGAAATAAGTTGAATGAAGAAGGCAAGGTTGTAAGGAATAAAGAAAGACTTGTTTGCAAAGGCTATGCACAAGAACAAGGAAAATATTACGGTGAAACCTTTGCATCGGTGGTGAGATTGGAAGGTATAAGAATGTTACTTGCTTATGTTGCATTTAAATACTTTAAGGTCTACCAGATGGATGTTAAATTGGCTTTTCTTAATGGCATCCTTAAGGAAGAAGTTTACATAGAACAACCAGATGGATTTTCTTTGTCTCGGGATAAAGATATGGTTTGCAAGTTGCACAAGGCACTGTATGGATTGAAACAAGCACTGAGAGGATGGTATGAAAGATTGCATGCACACTCGATCAAGCTAGGATTCTAGCATACCAGTGAGGACAGTAACATATATTTGAAGACTAATGGGGACAAAATGTTGATAGCTAAAGTTTTTGTGGATGATATAATATTTGGCAGTGATGATGATTTATGTATGGATTTTGTTGAGGAGATGAGAAAGAATTTGAGATGTCTCTTATTGGTCAGATTAAGTTTTTCATTGGGTTGCAGGTCCAGCAACTGGATGGTGGAATATTTATCTGTTAGACTAAGTATGTAAAGGAAATTTTGAAGACATTTGGCATGGAAGATTGTAAACTAGTTGGTACTCCAATGGAAATAGGTTGCAAACTATCTAAACAAGATGATTGACCCTCTGTTGATGAAAAATAATATAGGTCCATGATTGGTATGTTGAATTATGTTGTTCACAATAGGCCTGATATTGCACATGTTGTTGGTTTGGTTGCTAGATTTTAGAAGAATCCCAAGGAGATTCACTTGGCAGCAGTGAAAAGGATATTTCGGTACCTAAAAGGCACAGTAGACTATGGCTTATGGTATCCTTATAAAGGAGATTTTTCTTTGAAAGTGTTTACTGATGCAAATTGAGTAGGCAATGTTGATGACCAGAAAAGCACTACGGTAGATCTTTTCTTCTTGGAGGTAGATTGGTTGCTTGGACAAGTAAAAAGAAAACATGTGTATCACAGTCAACAATAGAGGCAGAGTATGTTACAACATCAATGAATTGTACACAGGCAATCTGGATGAGACATGTGTTAGAAGTTTTTAAGAAAGATATGTCTAAACTGGTGACTATTTATTGTGACAATACTAGTGCACTATTAATATTTCTAAAAATCTCGTGTTACATGCAAGAAAAAAACACATAGAATTGAAATATCACTTTTTGAGGGAGAGAGTACAGGAGAAGCAAGTCAGAATGAAATATGTGACAAACAAAGAGCAACTAGCAGACATGTATTTACAACACCTTTGTCGAAGACAACCTTTGAGTACCTCATCTAGGTAAGTTAGGGGTTAGACCCCTACACAAGAAAAACTAGGATGTAGGAGATGCATCAATCAAGTGGACATTGAATATTTTTCAATGTGGATTGATGAGATGCAGACTACTCTGTAGGGGGGGTAGCTTAGATGAGATTTGCAGAGATGTTGGAGGCAACAACAACAGATTTGATGATCGACGATGCAATTGCACCTTTGGCATTGCTTTCAAAGGGGGAGAAGAAATATATTATCCCAAGGGGGAGAAGATGTGTAATAGAGAGGGGGAGAAGTATTAGTTTCACAGAAGATGTATATCAAATAGATGGAAGTAGAACTGACAGAAGAAAGAAGTGCAGTAGAGAAGTTCCAAAATAGAGCAACATGCTTTGAATATGTTGGTGTTTTTGTTAGTGTCACCATCAATGTCAAAGGGGGAGAATGTTGGCATGATTGGCATAACTGATAATGTAGATGGAGAATGTTGGTTGAACTGGTAAAGGACTGTTGGTGATGATATAGTGATGAATAGATTGAGATTGCAGGGCTTGATGACATTGATCAGTTATTTGTGTTGTCATTGATGGCAACTATGTGTTTACTATGTTTATTTTGTAATCTATGTCTTTTTGCTCTACTTGAAATAGCTTACCAATAATGAAGACAATGAACTGGGAATTAGAACCTTAACTGGTAAATGTGGAAATGTTTTGATTGGATCTGGAGAGTGGTGATGAAGAAGTGTTGTGGTTTGGAAAATGTACTTGTGTCATTCTAATATGTATTTGATTAGAGCCGCATCATGTTTTGATTACCGGAAGTCATGTTTATGATTTCTATTGTATTTTCTATAGGGTTTAAGAAGGGTTTAAGAATTGGTAATGAATTCTCTTAACCGGTAATGATTTTTGATTTGGCGATGATTTACATCAAGTTCAAATGTTGATGGTGACGTGGCACAACCCACGTGGAAGGATAAGTTGTTGTTTTGGCACGATTGAGGAAGGAATTTCTTGGGAAACAACAAAGATCTTAGAAGAATATTTTATGGAGTTGACTACCTATTAGACCGAGTTGCGGTGATGAGTTATGATCATTCAATGGTTGATATTGTCTTGTAAAATTTTGTAATGATATGTATGATGATCTATGATGATCTGTAATGTAAATTCATTTGAATTTTTTATGTATCTAGGGTTTTGTAACTGACAATGTTGTAAAGTTTATTTAAGTCGATTTAGTTGATGTTTGTTGTATAGATGGTTTTTGAGAAAAGAGTGTGACACTGAACCAGTGTGAGGTATCTACTAGAGTGTTGCAGATTTGGAGCTAAATTGGATCTGATAAAACAAGCAGTTAAGTGCTATAGCGAGATCATTCATCTGTTATTCTCTAACAGTTACAATAGACAAAAACCCTTAACCAGGAAGGTCCTAACATGCCTTAAATTGTAAATCCCCTGACAAGATAGCTGAACATCTGAGTCTCAAATCTTCTTGTGAGGTTGATCCTCAGATCAAAGCTCCTAACAAGGCTCATCATAGAAATCCCTTAACCGGGTGACTCCTAACAAGGTTTTCTCCTAACAGGGCATCATTGTAAGCTCCTAACTGAGCTACACTCCTGACAAGGTGCATTCTGAAAGAGTACACAATTTTTGTGGGTACCAATTCCCATCGTGGTTTTCCCCTATTTGGGTTTCCACATGAAAAACATGGTGTTCATATGGTGAATGTGTTTGATGTGTTGATTTGATTTACTTTTATTTTATGCATGTTGATGAACACTTAATGAGCAATATTGTTAAATCATTTTAGTAGATGATTATCAGAGGTTACCAGTACTGGTAAATGGTTTTATTACCGGTATATGTTTAATTTGGTAAAGTTCTATCAATTTTGTTTTAAGATTTGAATTTGGTGTTAATACATCTTTTGCATTTATCTTTACCTCCTATGCGACTCTGCATTTTGTATTGATGTCTAATAGCACAAAGCAAACCATAAATTATATAATATGAAAAAAGTAACTAAAAACATCGATTTAATGAATTCTCTTTAAATATTAATGTGATGAGTTAGCCATCAAAATTTTGTGTATAATATGCATACATACAAATATTGAAAAATAGATAAATCTTTTACTTATATACTAAATGACATTTGATTTGTTATGCACAAAATACATATATAAAAACATTAGAAATAATTTTCCTTTTTTAAATAATAAAATAATATGAATTAATTATACTTAAAAAAATCAACTTAATTAATTTTTATTTGAACAAACTTAAAAAATAAAAATAATAATGATAAAATCTAATAACCTTTTTGGTATGTACTAATATTTAAACTTAAATCCTTAGAATGTCTAAACCAATTCCTCCTTATATAAACATAACACATTTTCCATGTTAAGCACTTTGCATGAATATTTTGAAACCATCTATTTTCTTATAAAATATTATAAGCCATCCATTGAGAGATGCCGATCATCCATGCTATCAAACTTGTAACATACATTCCTTTCATTTATGGGGTGATATAGGGACAAAATAATTATTAAAAATATGCATGTTCATACTATACATATAGGAGAGAAACATCAATAATCGTGTAGGTTAATTTTGGAAGTATGTTGCAATTACATGGAATTTTATAGGACCTCCATTTAAATTTTTTTTGAAATGGTCCTTTTATCTATCTACAATTAAGGTTTGGAGATGTGACTCATTGTGTAACTCACTAGATCAGCATATAGTGTTCTTAAAAACAATTTCTAAATATTCAACAAAAACTCAATCATGGAATCCCTAGTGGTTGAAGAAAAAAATATCATTTTTTGTTAGAACAATATTCTTTTTTTAATTATAACTTCTATGTAACCCATTTCAATATATTTTGATAATCATAAATCTTGTTATATCTTCATTATCCTCCTCACCCTTTGTCAAATAATTGATCTGAAGCCCTTGGAAGTTCCAAAAATTAAAATACAACATACACTCCATACAAAATAAATAAAAGAAACCTCAAATAAGCATAGGAAATCATACAAAATTAAAGAGGGCATGTTCAAACAAAAATTAAACACAAAATCTATTGACACATTCATAAAATGTACATCTTTTTCTTTGATCTTTACCTTCTATGCGACTCTACATTTTGTATTGATGTCTATTAGCACAATGCAAACCACAGATTATATAATATGATAAAAGTAACTAAAAACATCGATTTCATGAATTCGCTTTAAACATTAATGTGATGAGCTAGCCGTCAAAATGTTGTGTATAATATGCATACATACAAATATTGAAAAATAGATAAATCTTTTACTTACCTACAATATGTATGCATAAAAAATTTTAAATAATTTATATTTTTACTAAACGACATTTGATTTGTTATGCACAATATACATATATAAACACATTAGAAATAATTTTCTTTTTCTAAATAATAAAATAATATGAATTAATTATACTTAAAAAAAATCAACTTAATGAATTTTTATTTGCACAAAGATAAAAAAATGAAAATAATAATAATAATAAAATCTAATAACTTTTTTGGTATGTACTAATATTTAAACTTAAATCCTTGGAATATGTCTAAAACGATTCCTCCTTATATAAAGGATAACACATTTTCCATGTTAAGCACTTTGCATGAATATTTTGAAACCATCTATTTTCTTATAAAATATTATAAGCCATCCATTGAGAGATGCCCATCATCCATGCTATCAAACTTGTGACATACATGCTTTTCATTTATGGGGCAATATAGGGATAAAATAATTATTAAAAATATGCATGTCCATATTATACATATAGGAGAGATATATCAATAATCATGTAGGTTAATTTTGGAAGTACGTTGCAATTACATGGAATTTTATAGGACCTCCATTTAAAAAAAAATGAAATGGTTCTTTTATCTATGTACAATTAAAATTTCGAGATGTGACTCATTGTGCAACTTATTAGATCAACATATAGTGTTCTTAAAAACAATTTCTAAATATTCAACAAAAATTCAATCATGGAATCCCTAGTGATTGAACAATAAAATATCATTTTTTGTTAGAACAATATCATACTCTTTTTAAAATTATAACTTCTATGTAACCCATTTCAATATATTTTGATAATCATAAATCTTGTTATATCCAACACAAATGATCCATAGTTGATCACAAAAATACTATTTATTGTTTAAAAAACAACACATTATTATTTAAAATACAACTTATCTTCAACTTTAAATGATCATAAAAAATATTTTAAAAAATTTTAAATTTTGTGAAAAAATAATATTAAGTATTTTACTGTAGTCATCTCTTAAATTTTCCAATAAGACAAACATATAAGAATAGCTGCACATAAGAATAGCATTTTTCATCCAAACAGAAATACTTGTTTAAATAAATACCTTATTTCATATATGACACAAAGTATTGAATAGTTATGAAATATTATATAAAGCAATCAAAATATTTGTCACTTGTTAACAAATGCACTATTCTGCAGTATTAGATACACTTGTGCTATTAGATACCGTCTAATTAATATTGACCGGTCTCTCCTAATTATAGTAGGTACAAATAAAAAAAGAGCGCATCCTGCCACGGGCCACCATAATCATGGCAGCAATCTCCATATTCATATTTATCACCAGGTGGTGGCTGGAGATGTACTCTTTTGATTCCTTGACCTTTCCTAGAACCCGGCTCAAAGCCCAATTCCACAGAGAATACTGTTATTAATAAAACTGTACTCCAATATTTGAATGCAGCGTGTTCAAAACTTGCCACTATCAGGGCAATGTATGGATAAAATAATTACTAAAAATATGTTTGTGCAAATTATACATATAGGAGAGACGCATCAATAATCATGAAGCTTAATTTTGTAAGTTGTAATTACATCAATTTTTTTAAATATGAAATGGTTTTTAAATTATATACAATTAAGGTTTGGAGATGTGATTCATTGTGCAACTCACTAGATCAATCGACGTGTCTTGTGAAAGTGTTCTTAAAAAGAATTTCAAAATATTCAACAAAATTTCAATCATGGAATTTCTATTGGTTAAACAATAAAATATCCTTTTTTGTTAGATCTATATCATATTCTTTTTCTAATTATAACTTCAATGTAACCCAAGTGATTTCAATATATTTGGGTAATCATAAATCTTGTTATGTCCAACACAAATGTTCTAATAGTTGATCACAAAAATACTATTTATTGTTAGAAAAGCAACACATTATTATTTAAAATACAACTTATATTCATCTTTAAATGATCATAAAAAATATTTTAGAAAAATTTAAATTTCATGATAAAATAATACAAGGTATTTATTGTACTCATCTCTTAAATTTTTTAATAAGACAAACATATAAGTTGAAGTACTTCCTTTGTCATACATTACCATTCCAATAGTTATACACAGAAGAATAGTATTTTTCAACAGATCAAGAATACTTGTTTAAATGAATAACTTATTCCATATATGACACAAAAATATTGAATAGTTATGAAATATTATATAAAGAAATCAAAATATTTATGTCACTTGTTAACAAATATAATTATGATATTTTGTTGATGACATTTCAAAGTTCTTATACGTTTATATAAGAATCCATTGACAAACATTTGATCATTTGTTAATTTACCTACGAACTATAAGACTAAATCTTATACTCAAAAATATTATTAAAACAATAAGGCTTCACCCTTAAACTAATAAGTTTATGTACAGACATAAACCTAATGAAAAACTAAATTCTATAAACATAGATATTACCTCAATCATAATACCCCAATTACATGCATCACTAACTTTTGCAAGCAGAAAGAGAAAACTAAATTCTACAGCATCGAGTACTATTAGATACACGAGTTCTATTCATAGATTAGAAAATCACCAGACTCACCGAGTCCGAGACCGAGACATGCTCGCCAAGTCTTTGGGACTCAGACTCGCGAGCAAACTCGTCAGACTTGCCGAGTTGGCGAGTTTGGCCAAAACTCGCCAAACTCAGCGAGTCCCAAGCCTCAAACTCGGCCAGCGTTAAGATGCAAAAAAGACCCAAAAAAAATCCGTTTTAAGAGCTTTTTCAAATCCATTTTTTTGGTTAATTATCTCCTACCCCTAAAAGTGAACTTCATTTCATTCACTTGAAAAAATAGGAGTAAAGTGAGGTGGGAAGAAAAACAAAGGTGCATAGAAGAAAAACCAGCAAGGAGGAAGCTCAAGTTTTCTTCAATTTGTCACATTGGAGCTGCATTGTGTTTGGATTTGGTGCATCAAGAGTTGGATAGGAAAAATTTGCAGCTCATTTCAAGCTTGTTGTAAGAGGTAAGATTGTTTTTCTGAAGATTATTTTGTTTCTTGTAAGCAAAAATTCCATTTTCTATTCATTTATTTTACAAGTTTTACATTTTC
Organism: Cryptomeria japonica; assembly: GCF_030272615.1. Lineage (NCBI taxonomy): Eukaryota > Viridiplantae > Streptophyta > Pinopsida > Cupressales > Cupressaceae > Cryptomeria > Cryptomeria japonica. The sequence continues at coordinate 404,359 of NW_026728914.1, forward strand.
TTCCAAATTTTTTTGTATGTTTGTATGTAGCATGTAGTATGTAGTTGTACTATGTAGGGTTGTATGTAGGGTTTGTAAATTTTTCTTTTTTTAAAGTAGGGTCTGACAAAACCTACAATTTTTTTAAAAAAAATTTACAAACCCTACTTTAGTTTTTTTGAATGTATGTATTAATTTTATTTTGTATTTGTAATGTTTTATTGCAGCAAAATTCATTTTATTATTTGCCTCAACTTCAAGTTTCACAAAACTATCCTACAATGTCTACTTCAGCTTCTAGACCCCCCATTAGAAAGGACCTTGCTTGGAAATATCATGAGGATTTTCCAGGGTAAGGAAAGGGGCAAACAAAATGTACATTTTGCAAAACAATATTCCATAGAGGTATATATAGACTAAAATACCATATTTCTAGTGTGCGTGGACATGATGCCGAACCATGCCTAAAAGCACTCCCTGAGGCCGTACGTGAATGTTATGTAATGGTTGAGGAAATTGAAAGGAAAAAGAAACACAAGGAGGATCGAGCGGCCATTGGGAGAGAGGAAAATTTAGGAAGAGGGACACAGTTAGGTTGTGTTGGAGGCCCTTCTTCCTTACTTTCATATCATCCCACTCAGTTTTCTATTGTTGGTGCTTTCGCTTCTACTTCTATAAGTGGCAGTGTCACCGCCACTTCTCATGCTTTCGCTTCTACTTCTATAAGTGGAGTGTTAGCTTTGGACCTAGGATTCGTAAATCTAGGTTGGATACCTTCTTTGTGCCTCGCACTACGCCTGGGTCCCACTAGTCACTTGAGGGCATGGGTTGGAACAAGGAGGTCCATGATGCTGCTAAAATGACAGTTGGCAGGTTTTGGACCTACAACAGTATTCCATTCTTTGCAGCTAGGTGAATATTTTATAACTTTTACGTTTGATTATTTTAATTTTTATACTTAACTTATCTCATTGAATTTTTATACTTAACTTATCTCATTGAGTTCTCATTGAGTTTATTTGCGACAGGTCTCCTTATTGGCAAGAAATGGTTGATGCCCTTACCATATGTAGGGCGGGGTTCAAAGCCTGTAGTACCCCTACCCTAATCAATTTCTAATCTCAGTTAATCTTGGTTAGTTTACCTTAATATAATGTTTAGTCAGATGTTGATTTAACGCATAGCTGTTGATGTGGTTTTCACACTAGTTGTATGCAAGTTATTCGGTGTTCCTATTTCATGGTATTAATATCGGGCTAACGCTTTCATTAAAGTTTATATATGTATGCATGTATGACTCTTGGTTGCAGGAGATTTCAGGTACAACGCCGCATGAGTGCGAGGTTCGTCTTCACCTGGATCTGCAGGTTTGAGTGTACTCTTTAATCCTTAGAGTTGGATTAAGTGGTCGTAAGACCCTAGTTGACCTTCGTCGTGCTCAAGTGAGCATCGTCAGCCGTCGTCGGTGTTCCCTTTTTGTTTGGGTTTGCGAGTCGTTTGTTTGGTTGACCTTCTCGGTTTGCGTGCTTGGTGTGCATGGTTAAATTGATTAATTAGTCCTTAGTAATTATCTTGATTAAATATGTATTTGTGCATTAGAGTTTAATGGACTAGATTAATCGGGATTTCGTTATGCGATTTTCGTTGATATTGGATTGCTCATTTTAAATTGGGAGCAAGTTCGATTAAATGACTGATTTTGAATATTAAATGCTTTTTGGATATGCTGTTGAAAAGAAAGTTTTGTATTTAATTGCAATAGACTTAATTGTATTCTGTTGGCTTTTGAAATTTGAAAGGTTAAATTGAATTGAATGAGAAAATTGATTTTGAATTGAAAAGCAAGTCAATTTGTTGCTATAGTTAGAAAAGAATTAATTTGGAGAGTTATTTTTAAATAAAAATTTTAATTCCAAAAATGGAATTTTGGTCAACTCTTCCATATAACCTAAAATTTGGGGAAATTTTGGGGGATGGACATTTTTGGAGAATTTTTGGGTTGGAAAATAATTTTGGATAAAATTGGGGGTTTTGGGGAGGAAAAAAGCTCTTCTGGATCTGGCAGGATTGGGCTCTCCTTTAGCTATTCCAGGAATGCGTATGGAGGTAGGATTTACCTTAACTGTTCTTCCTTGTTGTTTTGAAATGGTCTATTGGGTGAAATTGATTGTTGGCAAAATCCAATCTTTTAAATATTGTTATCAGTTCTAAATTTGGAATTGTGGGTTAAAATCCATGCTTGTAGCTTGTGTTCTTCAAGAAAATTTCATAGTTAGACCATTGTGTTAAAATGGTTCTTTTTGCCATGTCTGGTTTTTCTTAAATAAAAACAAATTTATTTGGGTTTTGATGTTCTTCAATCTGTTTTGGGTGTGGGAATCCATTTGTGTTTGAAGAAATGAATACCCATCAAAAAAAAAAAGGGATGATATCAAAACACAGTTCTTATTAAATCGAAATTCATTAAGAAATTTAGGTGTGGCGTTATTTTTTTTGATTTCGAATTGTGTTTCAAAAAAATAAAAAATATCGAGCTGTGCGTATGTTTTAAGACTGTTGGTTGGGGTTGGAGGGCGGGGAGCGGAGCTCCACCCGCTCCTCCTCCCCTCCCCCGCTCGTTTCCCTTCCTTTCGCTCGCAGTTCGCTTGAGGCCGCGGCACACTACGGTGGCCGCAGGGCGCCGCGGAGCCTGCGGGCACTGCAGTGGCGCCACCCGCGCGAGATTTGCCCTCGGCTAGGGTTTGGGTGCCCAGCCGTCCCTGTTGGGAGGTGGGCCCCGCCCTCGCCTCTTTTTAAAATGCGTTTTTTTTTAAATAGTTTTTAAAATGGTTTTTTTTAATGTATTTTTTTATTATTCAAAAAAAAAATGCATATGATATTTAATATCATTTTAATGAAAGTTATTTTAATGTTAAGTTGTAATCAGAATTGTAATTATGATTAAGGTTGCATCATCATGATTAATGTTAATTGGATATTAATTAATTTTATAATGGAATTTATAAGTTAATTAATTATTCAATTTCATTTCATGACTTATGCACTCCTTCTAATTAAGTTCTACAACTGTAATTTCGCAATTGAATATTATCGATTATATTCTGATTGATCTTGGACTAATAAATTTATATCTTACCTTCTAGCTGATTAGGGAAGTTGGCTAATTGAGGTAGTATTGTTTAAAAACAAAATAGAATATTATGTTATTGGAAAACTGTTGAAATATGTTATAATTACTAATTGATGATGTTAAATATTATTCCAGAACATATCATTTGAGTAATTGAGAAGTAAGTGAAATATTTATCGTTGGATATTTGAATTTTAAACGATGTGCTTTTGGGAAATGATTATCTTCATTTAGATTCTCTTTTTATATTTATATTTTCCGTGATCCGTATAGTGCATTTGGGATTGAAAAATATGAAACTGTAGAAGTGGTTTGCAACCAGTATGTCAATGATGTTTTATTGAAGATTAAATATCTTATTTAAATGATTAATGGTTGTATGAGTTTTATGAATATAAATTTGGTTTAAGGACTCATTATGACTTTATATGTCTGTTTGATGTTTTGAACCTTAGAGAGTTAGAAAACCAAGAACAACTTATCCCTTGATGAGGTAGATAACTGTAATCTGATTTGGATCTTGTAGAAAACTTGATAGACTTTTAATGATTAGATCAATTCGGAAAGATTGTATCTGTTGAATATTCCTATGCGAGTTTAATTTCTGTATTCACTTTTGATTATGAAATGGCAAGTCGTGCTTGTTTTGATAGGACCTTGTCGTATGGAATGATTTGGTGTACTTGTTTCAGTCCTCGGTTTCGAGTTGACTGTTGTTTTGTGGTAGTGTCGTATTTGGTCATATCCTCTTTGTGTGAGTCGAATGATGAATCGTGGTTGACCTTAGTTTGTCAGGTCTCTAGTTAGAGTACCGTCAGTAAGTGTACCATCTTTGAGTCGTGTTTGACCAAATGGTTGTCCTCTCTCTTGAACTCCGTTCGTCTGACCATGCCTATTCCTTGGTTTTTGAGTTCGTCTGAGTTTGGTCTAGTGTCGTATGGGAAAGTGGCTTTCGATTGGGGGCCGCGCCCAAAGTGGCTGCTGGGTAACCCATCGAAAGTGAGTCTAATAAGTGATAACCTAACAGTAGATTAGAATGTAATCTATAAGTTAGATAATGTGCTTCACACATGGGACGAGTGCTAACATAGACTCGACATGCTGTGAGAAGGCCTGAAATGGCAAACCACAATCCTTGTCTTCACAAGAGGATGTGTGGGTCCACATGAGGCTTGGATGGGCCGGAAGCTCAGATTAGGTTGCCAGGGTGACCTAGCGTATGGGGCCGGGACCTATGAAGACTTGCCATGGTAACCATACCAGGTTGTGTGATGACACTTGTCCCTATGTTCGCTAGTGTGTTGTCGTTTTGTCTTGTTAGGAGTACCTTTGTGGGTCGTCCTTTTGTCTCTACCCTTGTGAGTATCGGTTTCATGTTAGGCCTTGGGTGGTGATGACTTAGTTTTATGGATGCTCTCCTGGACCTTTGTATTAGCTTTGATTATGTTCAGCTGGATCCTGTTCTTTTCAGGGATCATTTATGTATTAATTGACCGATGCGATCGTGTGTATATTGTTTATGTTTCGCCTTGATGGCTGGATTGTAATGGTGTAACCTCTTGTATTCTTAACTTTATTAATTATCAAAGGGGTCTTGCAGTTGAGCAGACCCAGAGATGTAGCCCTTTAGGGGTGAACTCCGAGATCATTATGGTGTTATGTGATGTATACTCTTATGTTTTCCTTATTCAGCTTTATCATGTATGAATAGCTTATGTTAGAATGGATAAGTGGATGAATGGAATTAACTTTAAATCTTTATATGTAGTTCTTTCTTGAATGTCATGTTGATTGAATGCATAAGTGGTTTAGATGAGATTTATCGTAGATGCATGTATGTAATCGTCTTTTAGAATGCAATAAATTGGAGTATGGAAGAATGTATCTTAGAGTAATGGAATCTACTCAGTTGTTGTTAAGGAAACTAAGTATGCTTGAATACATCTCTTGGGTTTATGATGGAATTCTAGTGTGTTAGGATATTAGATGTATGGCTTGTAATTTTAAATGGAAAGCTTGAATGAAGATTATGAATAGATCTTAATGGTTGAGTCATTGCTTGTGATTTATATTTCCATCTTTTGAAAGAAATTACCCTATTTTAGAATTATCTCATTATTAAGATAATCAGCTTATTGGATTAATTGTGTGAGTTAAGTGAATTGTGATATTTAAGTAATCTCGTTGGGAAACTCTTTAGGTGTTAGTAGATGTCTTCCGGTATGTAATCTGAATCTTTGATATCATGTTGTATCTTAATGTGGTGTAACTTTTTTTAAAAAAAAATTTTGCACTCTATTCTTGTATTTTGGCTTAATCCCTTCGGGGTTTCCTAGCGGGGCATTACAAAGCCCCTATTGAGAGTGATTTGAGGGGACCCATTTTGTCTCAAATGGTGGATGATGTGAAGAAGGATTTAGACGAACAACACCAGATATGGAGCACTAAAGGTTGCACCATCATGATTAATGGTTGGACAGATAAGAAAAATAGAACTCTCCTTAATTTTCTTGTTTCTTCCACAGGTGATTGATTAATTTTCGTTTCATATAGTCTTTAATTTTTTATTTTTTATCTAATGATTTACTAAATGATCATTGTCCTAGCTTTATTTTTTTATTTCAGGGGGCACCATTTTCATCAATTCCATTGATGCCTCTACCCATTGTAAGAATGCCACCTACCTATGCGAGAAGATAAAGGAGGTGATTGATGAGGTGGGTGAGGAGAACGTGGTATAGGTGGTGACCGACAATGCAACAAATTTTGTTGCTGCAGGTAAACTTTTAACTACAAACTAATTTTCTTTCCAAATTAATTACAATCTTGTAGTTTGTACCTCCATTAATTACAATTTACAATGCAACAAATTATGTTGCTACGGGTAAACTATTGATGGAGAGGCACCCATCTATAGTTTGGACTCCATGTGTTTCTCATTGCATTGACTTCATGTTGGAGGATATTGGAAAAATCCGATGGGTCAAGAGATGTGTAGAAAGGGCAATAAATGTGTGCAAATTTGTATATAATCATTCATGGGTGATGGCTCTTACGAGACAATACACAGAGAATAAGGAGTTAGCTCGTCTAGGAATCACAAGATTTGCCACAAACTTCATCACATTCCAGTCCATGCTTAGGTCTAAATTGGCCTTGAGATGTATGATTGTTGGTGAGAAGTGGTCTTCCTCGTCCTATTCTACCACTGTAATAACCCACTATACTTAACCCAACAAAAATTTGACCCCTTTTTTCTTTTTTTCTTATATTTAATTATTTGTGTTTGATTCAATCGCATACTCTAGGCATATGTCCATTTGGATTAGGCGTTCATCCATCCAGGATGAGCATCTAACCATACAAGTTAGGCATCTATCCAATACAGGATAGGCATCTACCCATTCGGGGTAGGCATCTATCCAACTTGGGATAGGAGGTGCTTTGGCCAGAGACTTAGACTCATCGAGACCATTCAGGTCCTGAGTCACTCACTAAGTACTACACTCCTCTAATAGGAGTGCACCGAAGTCGCCGTCCTTAGGAGAATCAAAATAACATAATGCAAGTTTGAATTCCGCCTCAGAATTTGGCTTAAAGCCTCGGGAAGTCAAGCGAATCCATATAGGATTCCTTCTGAGTATGCATTGAATTAATTTTTCTTTTATTACACTTATCTTTCAAATTAGGATTCTTCGCAATCCTTCTTCTTACCAAATCCTAGACCCCATCCACAATCACCTAAGTATTAGGGACAATTTTGTCCCTAGATTGCCTACATAGCCATTTTGGCACAGCATCAAGGCGTAAAGTATGTAGTTCTATTTTCTAATCTATGATTTAATGTAAACTGTTTGGTGGGTACGCAACCCTTTCTAGGGTCAATGTATCAGATAGTATCTCTGCGGTTGCTACCCACGATGGTAGCTCTTAAGAAAAGGATCAAGATGACCTATTGCTTGTGGCCTAAAACAACTAGATCCTAATACCTATCATAAGTGTCACCCTTGACCCAATTGTCAATCGTCAACAACTCTTTCGAGATTAAGTCAAATTTATAAAAACATTTCACTCAATCAACCCTAAAGGGGTTTACTATGGTTTAACATAGTGGGTGTAAAATCATTTAAGGATTATCTTATTAGATTATCGATCCAAGGGGGATTACCCACCCCTTGGATTTTAACTTCCAAGTGTCCCTTATTACTCCCTGATGATTTATAGGGATGATGCCACAGATGTCGTTGATGCAGCTTTATTAGGTGTTAAGTGCAGTAGTTCAACACAATGACATTACCTGTAAGCATGACCCAGAGGCACCGTAAATACTGAATGCTGCTAGGTTTTTGTTTTCCAACTCCCTTTGCTTAGTTTTCTAACTAAGAGGCTATGAAAACTTTTAATTAGCATCATGCTTGAAACAATTATGAAATGAACATGCATAATTAGACATTGCAAAGCTTAATTAATTGAAATAACTACTTCTATGGGATTCATGAACCACTTGAACAAAAATACCATCCTTCTACAACTAAATTATTTAATATTCAGAACTTGAAATATAACTTGCACAATAATGACAATTATGAAACTTGCATATTGATAATTAAACATGTAACTTGCATGAATATGATGAAAATGTAACTTGCTCATCAATAAATGCAAATAATGTATAAGTAATTTGCATGATGCAAGAATAGTGTAGTTTACATGCAAGATTAAGCAATGTTATTTCTATCACGAGAATAATAAATTATAGAGTTACTAGTTCAAAATAAGCAATTAGTTTAGACATTAGACAAATTTTGGGTCAAATCATAATAATATAAATTAATTGTTTTTAATGAATCTAAAGTACCAACTAAGTAACCCAATAAATCTCAAATAAATTGAAAGATTCCAATTATAAAATTAGATATAATTTAATTTACAATTATAAATTTACTAAAGATTGATTTGGTAGTATTAAATAACAATGATCCAAATTATTTATAAATTTATCTAAGTTTAACTTTACTAAACTAAAATTCAAATTAAAGAAAATATAAACAAATTCCAATTTGCAAATTAATATGTAAAAATCTAAATTAAGAAAAGACAAAAAAATTGATACAAAAATAATTTTAAAATGTGGCTTTTATTGCCAAGTGGGGAGTGGGGGCCACGAGTCCCATCACCACTGCGGACCTGTGGGTGCAAGCCTACAGGGATGAGGGGACAGCCGCGGGCCCCTCCACTCCCTCTACGGCCACTACCGTAATAGTGACTGCAGGGGTAGTGGAGAGTACAACTCCCCGACGATTATAATAACTCTGCACCCCCTATGTTTAAGTATAATTTATTTTATAAATTTGTTTTTTTTGAAAACTACTTTATTTTATTTTTTTATCGTATAAGTTTAATATTGCAACATATATAACAATTTAAGAGGGGGTTATATAAAAATGATATTATAAAAATAAAAATAAGAATCTACTCACAGGTATGAAAGATAATAGAGAAAATTGTTTCAGATGTTTTCACGGGAGACCAAAAAGATACATTGTGCTTGAAATTGAGGCAAGCAATACAACAGAGAACTAATAGAGAACTAAATTACCTCAGAGATAGATAAATGTATAAATTTTGATTTCATAGTGATCATATTCAACAAATTTGCCTTATGTTGAGATAAACATAAATTTTTATGATGAGTTTGTAAGGAAATTAATATTCACAAAGTGAGAGATTTCTGAAAAGAAAATAAATAACAAAGATAATATTTTCACAGGGAGTTTACACAACAATATTGAGAAAAAAATTCATATTTGAAATACTATTTCACATAGCGACATTTCTCAATACAAATGATTATATGCATAGAGAAAGAAACTATTTACAGAGATAAAAGAATTTTGAGTTTTCAAAAAGGGTAGAGATGTTGAAAAACATGATTTTTTCAGATTCAAGATTTTCTCTAGATTTCAAAAAGCAGAAAAAAATAGAAAGTCTGATTTCTTTCTTTTCTCTAAACAGATTAACAAATAAAAAGAAATCTACATTTGTATGTTTGAAAAGTACTTTTATCAATGCATTTCTTTAATGAAAAATAGATTTTCCTTTCTAATTAATCTATCTGACAATTAAGAAATAATTTCCTTTATAAAATTATATTCAAATAAAAAAATCGAAGAGGACATATTTCCTTTTGAAAATATAAAATTTACATAAGCAATTAGCGAATGCAAAGGGGGGGGGGGGCAAGGAACCTGGAGAAGCCTTTTGATGTTCAATCCTCTCCAAATCTTCAAGCTAGCCTTCCTTGATCCTTCCTTGCAAGCTTGGTGAAATTTCTTCAAAACAAACTTAACAATTCTACAAATGAAAAATACTACCAGAAAAAAAACTACTACTTGAGAAAACTTTTCCTCAAAAAAATAATCAACCCCCTCTTTTTGAAAATTGCATACAATATAGAGGAAAAGCCCCCTTAACTCCACTATCTAGAGAAATTAATTGAAAATGAGATTCTTTTTCTAATATTGGATCCATGCAAAATTGATTAATATCCTAGTGGGGGAGTTACATGCAAGGGAATTAAAGAATGAAGATTCTTTTTTCTCTAGAAGCTTCTGATTTCTCCTACAACATGTGTCATAATTGGAAATGAGAAAAATAAATAATGCCTATTTAAATTATATTCTCCAAGTGTGTATGTGGGTCCATTATTTAACCTTTTATAATATTTATTCAACCATATTCAATAGCTCAACCACAAAAAGATATAATAGTAATTGTATCAAATCAAATGTGATAAAGGAGGGTTGTGACAACCACCCCTGCAGGGAAAGATATGGCAGATTGCATTTTTTATGAGCGAAAATTTTGGGTCCCTTGCGATGAGATAGTGAAGGTAATTTTTTTATAAATTCTACAATTTAACTTCATGTTTTATAACTTATTATATGTATTCTCTTATTTGCTCATTTTTCTAAATTACACAATATTTTCAATTTTGTAGTTTGTTAAGCCCTTGGTGGTTTTGTTGCGATTTGTGGATGGAGAAAAGCCCGCAATGGGCTATATATATGAGGGCATGGATAGGGCGAAGGAGGGCATCAAATTCATCTATGGAGGAGATGAGAGCAAGTATGGTCCCCTTTGGGAGATCATTGATAGGAGATGGCATCATCAGCTTCATAGGCCCATCCATGCAGCAGACTATTATCTGAATCCGACATTTTGTTTTATCCCTTCCTTCAAGGTTGATGTGGAGGTCCTTAATGGGCTATACTCAATCATGGGGAAGATGAGACCTGCTGGTACTACTCAAATAAAGCTTATTCGAGAGCTACAATTGTTCTCAGATGCACAAGGGGAGACCTTCTCTTGTCCTGTCGCCAAAGATGGTAGGACAACTATCATGCCAGGTAAAAATAAATTGTAAGGCTTAATTTTAGTTTTATTGTATATTGTAACTTGTTAAATGAGTTCATGAGTGAGATTCATTTTATTCATTTTTCTCATTTCAAACTCAGATAATTGGTGTAGCTTTTTTGGCCCAACGACACCAAATATTCAAAAGTTGGCCATTCACATCTTGAGCCAACCATTCAATGCATTTGGTTGTGAGCACAATTGGAGTATGTTTGAGCACATACACTCCAAGAGGTGAAATAGATTATCTATGGAGAAGATAAATGATCTAATCTTTGTTCACTACAACCTTCGCCTGAGAATGAGAAAGAATGCATTAGTTGACATCTCTCCTATCATTCTAGATGAGGTTGATCTTGAAGTAGAGTGGGCCAATGAGAGTCAGATAGATCCTGAGATTCTTGTAGTTGTCTTTAGTGATGATGACACTGATTGGATCGACCAGGTAGATATAGAGGCTGAGGCTATAGCCATGGTAGAGGAGCAGAGAGCATGAGCAAAGATAGGAAATACTGAGAGTGACACAGTTGTTTCTGATGTTAGTGAGCATGGCATGGTGTCATGGGGAGTGACTATGGCTACTGAATCATCTAGGACCTACCTTAAATGCCTTCACAGGGGGCCAGGGTGAGAGGGTGCATTATGATGATCATATGATGACATGGATTTTTTATTCCATGAGTTTTGTAATATTGTATACATTTGACAATATTTATATATTTATGTTTGTTATTTCCTTCAGCTACAATTTGCATTTATGCTTATGTGATTGAGGTATACTTGTGTATGTAATCAAATGAGCTGAGTTTGATGATGTTATTGTGTCTTTGAGGTGTATTCAATAAAGGGTGCATGAAACAAGTTTTAAATCTTTAAACATCTCTAAATTTCTTGAGTTTTTCACTTTTCCGAGTCCAGCGGAGCCGAGTCTGGAATCCAGCGTTACCGAGCAAGGCTGGAATTTGACAGTCACCCCTGCCTGTCATATGAATTTTTTATGATGGTTTAGTCATTCTAAAGCCTTTCATTTTATGTTTTTAAAAAAATGTTAAGTGTCAAATTTTTTTACTTTGTGAATAATTTAATATAAATTCTTTAAGCTTCACAAAATTGAAGTTCCAATAAAATTCAATTGCCTTGCTCTAAAAAGAAATAATTTCATACAAAAAAATTGTAATAATTTAAAAAACAATGATAAATTAGTGATGCACTAAAAAAATTGTAAATTATAAAAATAGAAACTATTTTAGATTTTTTTATTACAATATTAAAAACTATTAAAAAATAAATTGACAAAGTTTCTTAATTTATATAAGAAAAAACATACTAAAAATTCATATACAAATAATATAAAATTAGAAACAATTATATCTTAATCGTATCATTTTAAAATATTCTAAATAAATTCATATGTTTATAATAAATGTTGTAAATATATATATATATATATATATATATATATATATATATATATATATATATATCAATATATATTATCTATTATAATTTTTTACGGCTTATTAATAATTTGAAGTGTCATATATACAGTTGGTGAAAAAAATAGGATGTTGATACATACGGTCCACTAATTTTATATGGTCTAAAAGTACAAGAACGACTATCAAATTCCAGGCCTGGTACCAAGTCCCAGGTCTGAGTCCGATTCGATACCGTCTACTTATTGACTGGTCTCTCCAAATCATATATACAGTTTGTGAAAAAAATAGGATGTTGATACATACGGTCCACTAATTTTATACGGTCTAAAAGTACAAGAATGGCTATCAAATTCCAGGCCTGGTACCAAGTCTCGGGTCCAAGTTTGATTCGATACCGTCTACTTATTGACCGGTCTCTCCAAATCATAGTATATAAAAATATAGTATATAAAAAAAGACTACATCCTGCCACCATAATCAAGGCATCTACACTCTCCATATTCATAATTCTCTCTAAGTGGCTGGAAATGTACTCTTTGATTGCTTGACCTTTCCTAAAACCCGACTGAAAGCCCAATTCCATAGATAATACTGTTATTAATATATAAGAATTCCAATATTTGAATGCAGTGTGTTCAAAAATTGCCCCTATCATTGCCATTCCCGAAGACTGGCTTCGATCTTGCGATTCATACAGAGCTGTCATTGAAAAATAGGTTGTCCCTCCACAAACATACCTTTTACCCAGTATAGTCTTGCCCTTCAGCCACTCCCACTTTTTCAATGCTTCTGGCACACTTATATCACTTGACTTCGAGAAGCTTTGGTCTTTAAAGTGCTCCAGACAAGATTCAAGATCCTCATAAGGTTGAAGATCCACATGGAATTCCAAACTGTCGACATCAATTTTCTTATTAGAAGGCCAACTCAGTTTGATTTCCTCTAATTGTGGGGGCTCTCCCATGCTTGGAAGTCCTTTCATATTGTCATTGTAGAGTAGATGGAATACCTGTAATTCATGGCAGCCACTAATCTTAGGGGGATCTCCAACCCTCCAGCAATTATATAAACTTAGCTTCTTTAACTTCCTTAGCAGTGAGAAGTGATCCAGGCGGATTTTCACTAAAAATATTCAACACTTCCCGCATCTTTCTCTCGACTAGTCTGGCTCCAAGGATCTCGGGATACAAAATGGTAAGTTTAATATTTGTTAAGTGTAAGCCATGGAAATAGGGGCTTGGGTTTATCTGCATCCACACACACCCACCAATTTACATTATTTTAAAACCAAACAAATAAAACCCAATCATATCATATTTATAGCCCCAACTAATAATGTAAGGCATGAGTATTATGGGGATATAAAGATTATATTGTGAGCCCGGATTTATAAGGGCCATTGTTTTTAAAGGGGTAGGTTTATTTTAGAAGATTTATATGTTGTAAATAGGGGATATGGTTGATTTTCTAAATCATATGGTTTTAAGTCATATTGGGTAAAATTTGTGTATAAAAGGAGGGGTAAGTTGTGAGCTAGGTAGTAGTGAATTGTGAGGAAATTGGGAGAGAGTTGAAGATTGGAGATTTGGTGAGAAAATTTCTTTTGGGTGTTTGATAGTGAATGGTTTATCTTTGTGCATTGGGAGCTTAAATTCAAGCTTGTTGTATGTGGGAGAAGGACTTTGTAATTCATTATCATCCAAGGAGAGATAAGGAGTCTTTGTAACCATTTTCTGGAGTTGAATCAAGGATCGACCACTCCATTGGAGGGACTCGAAGACGTAGCCAATTGGTGAACTCCATTATCAACTTGTATTTTGTCTTCTCTCTTCTTTCCCTCTTCTTCTCAATCTATCGTTATTTAATTATTATGTTTATTTAAACAATTTGTAATTTTAAGACCTTCATTTAATCGTTGCAAAATTTAACATCTCACGTGCAATAGTCATAGATCCTAACATCAAATCAAGTGGTATCAGAGCTTGTTTGACTAGTGTTTGCAGAGGTGGATGTTAACGCGATCTAAGAGCCAACGCGGTGAAGGCACATTTGCAGAGTATAATCCCGAGATCGGTAAACGAAGGATCTTTCCACTAAAGATGTCAGAAATTGCAACTGAACAAGAATACCGAGAGCTCAATGAAAGAGATTTTCAGAAATCTTTTTTTGAAATGAAGACTATGATAGAAGTGCTCTACAAAGAGAGGCAAGAACGAATGAAGCATGAAAAAGGAAAGTCATCGAAGGACCATGGAGATCGAGAGGATAAAGAAAAGCGATCGAGAGATGGTGATTCACCACCAAAAACTCCTCCATCTCCTTCTCCTCCTTCTTCCCCTTCTTCTTCTTCTACTTCTATTAATCCTTTCAAGAGCACATCTAAGCCTGTAATTAAATTGGATGTAAAATTTGAATTACCTAAGTACTGTGGGGAATTAGATGCTGAAAAGTTAGATGATTGGGTCCAATAGGTAGATGTGTATTGTAAGATACAAGGCTTAGTAGAAGATGCCTCTAGGATCTAGTTAGCCACTCTCCGGTTGGGAGGAACAGCTCTCACTTGGTGGGAGAGTAGGTCTAGGGCAGAAAGTGCTTGCCATGGTAATGTCGGTATGACTTGGATGGAATTTGTTGCTGCTCTCAAGAAGCAGTTCTACCCTTTGGGTCATATGCAACAATTGACAATGAATTGGCAAACCTTTAGGCAATCTAAGGGTCTGTCTGTCCAAGATTACACCCATGAGTTTAGAAAACGGGCTATTGCTTTGAATGTGCCATTGTATACTTAGGATACACTGCTTGAGTACATAGGTGGTTTGCATTCTTACCTAAGACATTCTATTTTGATGTTGAATCCTAGTAATTTGGATGAAGTTAGTGTTCAAGCCACACATCTAGAGTCCAAGGGTAAGGGTGTTGGAAGTATATGCCAGATTTCCTTCACAATATCATCTCTAAACTTCACTTCGTCATCATTTTCCTTGAAATTTATCCCATTAATTCGCCGTATTAGTTCCAAATCTCGGAGCCATTCAGCTTGCTTTTTCTCGGATATCTTCAACTGTTTCCACTTTTCATTCTCTAGCTTCGTGTCTTTAAGAGCATCTGGTGAAATCTGGAAGAACAAGGGTAAAATATTGAGATTGGGATTTGTACGGGTTCTGTCTCTTGCTTCCACACAAGCAGAGAGTTCCAGCATGGGCCATTTTGATCCGAGGAAATCCTTCGATAGGAGTAAAACTGCTACTTTACATGTCCTAGCGGCTTCGAATATATGTGAGGGGAAATCTTCTCCCAATGGCAAACTTTCACGATCTTGATCAAAGAAGCAGGTTATGCCGTGATTTGTTAGGTCTCTGTGTAGCTGCCTAATAAAAATTTTCTGCTTACCGCTGTGACTGAGAAATATATCTTTAGCCAAAACCTTTTGTTCATGATCACTATTTTAGCGATATAATGAGTGAATTTTAATGTTGGATTCATATAGCGAACAAGGTAACATTCAAATAAAATGTATCTGACCTGTGAATCAGTTTGTTGGGCTGGGAGAACTCAGTTGTGCATAAATTTGTAGTCTCCCCGATCGAACGCCGAGCTTGATAATATTCTCCTCTTCTTAATTTCTTTAATTGAGTTGTGTCGATGTAATCCATTGGGAGGTATTTTGCTAATATTTCTTCACAGAATAAATTGGTGGGAGATCATGAGCATGTATGGATAAGAGATTAATGAACACAAGTACACAATGACTTTCCTATATATATGGGTAACAAAAGTAAAGAATGACTTTCCTATATCTATATAATGAAAAAACGTGTATATTTGTGTGCTGTGTAATTACTAAAGATCCCAAGGTCATATAATATTTCCTTTGTTCTGATGTTTGTATGAAATTTAAGAATTTAAAAATAAAATAAAATAATATTCCACCATTCCAAAACTCATGTAAACTCATACAGTTTGATTTGTATGACAGGGCTACAACATTTGAATTCCCAAAAAGAGACAATAAGATTCCCCTATTTCTTGCTAGTTTTCTGGGTGCTGCTACAGCTCCATATATATTTGTCCTTGTTTTTCATACTTCATACAATAACTGCCATACTCAGTCTATTAAGAGTTACCAAAAGTCTTCTAG
Organism: Cryptomeria japonica; assembly: GCF_030272615.1. Lineage (NCBI taxonomy): Eukaryota > Viridiplantae > Streptophyta > Pinopsida > Cupressales > Cupressaceae > Cryptomeria > Cryptomeria japonica. The sequence continues at coordinate 420,461 of NW_026728914.1, forward strand.
ACTCTTCCATACGTATGCATCAGGGAAACAAAAAAAAAACTCATAAATTATTCAATGCATTTACTTCTATGTGGTACATCTAGTGCAGGGATATCATAGATTACAATCACATTTTTTTAATTCAAAATCTGTCCTGTTTTGAGTAAGGAAGAAGGCACAGGCACGGTAAGGTTGAGTAGATGGGATGGACAACATTCAGCCTACGGAGGAGTAGGTGGGCAGTTGGGGATTAATTTCACCAGTCCCCCTTAATTGCAACTGCCATCTATAATACTCAGGTTGTTTCGTTGATGTGCAAAACTTTCTTTTCCCAATGGTTTGGTGAAGATATCAGCAAATTGGTCTTCTGACTTGCAATGTTCGAAAATTATTTCTTCATTGTTGATCAGCTCCATGAAGAGATACCTGGTGTCTATATGCTTACTTCTTTTGTGAAATACTGGATTTTTTGATAATTCTATAGCTGAGTTGTCACAATATATCTTTGTTGCACTTTCTTGTTCATACCTCAATTCTTTTAACATTCTTCTCATCCAAACGGATTGACACGTTGCCATTGTAGCTGCTACATACTCTGCTTCATCTGATGAAACAGTAACTATTGGTTGTTTCTTTGAAGCCCATGATATTATGCCTAATCCAAAATGAAAAGCATGGCCTGAAGTGCTCTTCCTATCATCTATGCTGCCAGCACAATCACTATCCGTGTATCCTATCAGCTTGAAATCATTTGACTTTGAGTAAAATATTCCATAATTCTTTGTTCCACTAACATATTTCAAAATTCTTTTACCAGCATTCCAATGTGTAAATTTTGGAGACTCCATGAACCTTCAAATAAGACTAACTCCAAACATTATATCCGGCCTTATGGCTATTAGATACATGAGACTACCAACAAGTTTCTTATACAAAGTTGGATTTACATTAGCTCCTTTGTCATCTTTACTCAACTTTAAACCTATCACTATTGGTGTTGGTGTTGATTTGCAATTCATCATATTAAACCTCTTCAAAATATCATTTGCATACTTAGATTGTGAAATGAAAATACCTTTATCATTTTGACTTACTTCAATGCCAAGAAAATATCTTATTAAACCCAAATCAGTCATCTCAAATTCTTTCTTCATAGCTGATTTGAACATATCAATTGAAAGATCACTAGTGAATATCAAGTCATCAACATATAAACAAACAATTATGATCTCACCTTGCTCAGTCATCTTGGTATACAATGTAGGCTCACTGTTGCACCTATTGAATCCATTTTGTAAAAGATAACCATCAATTCTTCTATCCCATACTCTTGGGGCTTGTTTGAGTCCATAAAGTGCCTTCTTGAGCTTGTAAACCTTGTTTTCATGACCCAAAATCTCATATCCAGGTGGCTGCTCCAAATAGACTTCTTCTAAAATGTCATTTAAGAAATTTGATTTCACATCCATTTGATATACTGCCCACTTGTTTTGAGCTGCTATGGCTAGTATTGTTCTCACGATGTCTAAGCGGGCAACCGGTGCAAATGTTTCATTGTAGTCTACTCTGAGTTGTTGTGAATAACCTTTGCCACCAACCTTGCCTTGTGTTTTTGCACATCTCCATTTGCATTCAATTTTGTTTTGTAAACCCACTTCAATCCTATCACCTCTTTTTCTTGTGGAAGACTAACTAACTCTCATGTTTCATTCTTTTCAATTGCATCAATTTCTTCATCCATTGCTTGCACCCATTTTTCTTCCTTAATAGCTTCTTCAAAATGAATTGGATCATCTACATGAGAGTATAAACAAAAAAGAGAAGTTTGACCTGCATTATTTTCACTTTCATTTTGTTCATAAATCTCCCTTAAACTTCTGATTTTTTGTCTCCTCAAGCTTGCTAGTGTAGGATTGGACATGTCACTTGAATTTGTTGAATGTGGGCTTGATGGTCTAGCACCAAGATTGCCAATTGAAGATGGTGTTACTTGCACATTTGATGGAGTATTTTCTTGAGTGTGTGGGGTTGTCCTTACACTTGATGGTGTCATTTGTTGTCAACTTTGTTGAACATGAATAGCTATAGCAGGAGTCACATTTGAAGGAGTACTTGCTGATATAAAATCTTCATTTTCTTCTTGTGGTATGTTGGCTGCAATATTGATTGTTTTATCCATGGTTCCATCTCATGCTTCATCTTCTATGAACTGCACATCTCTGCTGACTATAATCGTTTTACTGATTGGATTGTATAACTTGTATGCCTTTGACTCATCACTATATCCCACAAATATACATTTTTCTCCTTTGGTGTCCAACTTTCTTCTCAACTCATCTAGCACATGTGCATATGCCACACATCCAAAAACTCTCATATGAGAAACATTATGTTTTCTTCCACTCCATGCTTCTTCCGGAATCATATTGATAACACTTTCAGTAGGAGATCTATTAATTATATATGCTTCACATGCTACTGCTTCAACCCAATACTCATTTGACAAATGTTTTGCCTTCAACATGCTTCTTGCCATTTCTATTATTGTTCTATTTTTCCTTTCAGCTAAACCATTTTGTTGTGGGGTATACCTTGTAGTAAATTGTTTGTGGATTCCATTGTCTTTGCAAAATCTTATGAAGTCATTTGAAATGTACTCACCACCTCTATCTGTTCTTAATGCTTTGATGTAGTGCCCACTTTGTTTCTCAACAAGAGCTTTGAATTGATAAAAATAATCAAACACCTCATGCTTATGTTTTAGAAAGTAGACCCATATCTTTCTTGTGAAGTCATCAATGAATGTCAGCAAGTAGTAACTCCCACCAATGGAGGGTGTTTGCATTGGTCCACACAAATCTGAATGAATAATCTCCAATGGCTTGTTTGCACGAATTGACTTTCCGGTTGGGAATGATTGTCTATGTTGTTTACCCAAAATGCATCCTTTACATATTCTATCCGGTTTTTCTATTATTAGCAACCCCTTTACCATTTTCTTCTTATGTAATAAGTTTAGGTGCCCAGATCTTAGGTGCCATAACCAATTTTCATCTTTAATTTCAGCTTGATAAACTACTTGGGGGACTGCTGCAACTTTTCCACCATGCACTCGTGGATTCATTGTGTTATGTTCTTGAGAAAACTCTACTTTCAAATTTGGTTTTATCCTTGGGGGAAACATTTTATTGCTTGTCATTTGGACTTTTGCTATGAGCTGATTACTTGGAAATTTGTCTAAAATTGTGCATTTTTTGTTCTTGAAATAGACTCTATACCCCTTTTGAATGAGGTGCCCTATACTCATTAAGTTATGTTTTAGCCCAGGAATAAAATACACATCTGAAATATACTTTTTCTCCCCCATTTTGGTTAGAATGTTGACACTTCCTTTACCCATAACTGAAACTTTGTTGTTATTCCCCAATATTACATTTGATTTTACACTCTCATCTAAATTAAAAAACATTTCCAAATTTCCAGTCATATGATTGGTACAACCCGAGTCTAAAAACCATATATCTTTCTCACTTTCTTGTGCAACATTACAAGCTATGAATATGCTGTCTTGAGTTTGATTTTCCTTGGTAAAATTTGCATTTTGTTGTCTAGAATCATATTGCTTCTTTCTACATTCATTTATGTAATGCCCAAATTTCTTGCAATAATTACATTGGACTAAGGATTTGTCATACCTTTGGCTTTGGGGATGATTTGGAGTTGATGTTTGATAGTTGCCTCTTCCACTTGAGCTTGATGGGCTGCTACCTCTTCCACTTGAGTTTGATGGGCTGCCTCTTCCACCTCTATATGAATTTCTTCCTCTACCTCTAAAATTTGTTCTTCCCCTGCCTCTACCATGGTTGATTGAAACTTTTGTCTTGAATGCATGCTCCAAATTTGAATTTGTTGGCCTACTCAGTCTATGCTCATGAGAAATGAGTGAAGCATGAAGCTCATCCATTGAAAATTGTGAGAGATTCTTTGTCTCTTCTATGGCCACCACAATAGATTCAAATCTTGTAGGCAAACTTCTCAAAATATTTTCAACCACTCTTCTTTCTTCAAGGTTTTCACTATGAGATCTAATTTGGTTTACCAATCCAATGATTTTAGTGAAAAATGAGTCTATTGTATCTGATTCTTTCATGTAGATGGTCTCAAAATCCCTTCTTAACATTTGCAACTTAGCTATTTTTACCTTTTTCATTCCTTGATAGGTTGTTTGAAGAATGTCCCATGCTTGCTTAGACTTTGTTTCTTCTTGAATCCTTAGAAAAATGCTTTCATTCACTCCTTGAAAGATGAAGAAGAGGGCTTTTGAATCTTTCTTTTTGTTTTCCTTCAATAAGTTTTTCTCTGCTTGAGTTAATGCATTATATGTTGTTGCATCTATTGGTTCTTAGTAGCCATTTTCAACAAACTCCCATAAATCTTGTGCACAAAATAATGCCCCTTCATTGTGATTGCCCAATAATCATAATTTTTCCCATTAAACTATGGGATTTGTGGATTTCTCAAACTTGTGCTTGGAGCTGCCATTATAGACTGTGGAAAAATCCTTCTATCTCTTTGAAAAACTTTCTTAGTCACTTCACCCAATAACCTTTAACCTTCAGCTCTGATACCATTGATGGACAGAGAGGTAGAGGACAAAAACAAACAAATAATAACAGAGATAAACCCAAACAAGAGCAGAAACTAATATTTGTATTCATATATGTATATATATTTCAGAATCATTCAAAAAGTCATAGTCTGATTTGTATAACAGGGCTGCAACATTTGAATTCCCAAAAAGAGACAATAAGCTTCCCGTGTTTCTTGCTAGTTTTCTGGGTGTTGCTACAACTCCATATATATTTGTCCCTGTTTTTCATACTTCATACAATAACTACCATACTCAGTCTATTAAGAGTTACCAAAAGACTTCTAGACTCTTCCATACGTATGCATTAGGGAAACAAAAAGAAAAACTCCTGAATTATTCAATGCATTTACTTCTATGTGGTACATCTAGTGCAGGGATATCATAGATAGATTACAATCACATTTTTTTAATTCAAAATCTGTCCTGTTTTGAGTAAGGAAGAAGGCACAGGCACGGTAAGGTTGAGTAGATGGGATGGACAACATTTAGTCTATGGAGGAGTAGGTGGACAGTTGGGGATTAATTTCAACACTATATATATGGGTAACAAAAGTAAACAATGACTTTCCTATATCTATATAATGAAAAAACGTGTATATTTGTGTGTTGTGTAATTACGAAAGATCCTGAGGTCATATAATATTTCCTTTGTTCCGATGTTTGTATGAAATTTATGAATTTAAAAATAAAGTAAAATAATATTCCACCATTCCAAAACTCATGTCTAACTTTAATAACAACAGGTGTAACCTTCAATGAGGGGTTCTAGGAGAAACAACTATGTTATGAATGTTAGTAAATCTTTATTTAGTAAGGTTTACAAATAAATTATTAAAATTCATATATATTAAAAATAAAAAATAGTTAATTTTAAAATTAAAATGTACACAAATAAATTTTTTAAAATAGAAATAATTGAATAATGATGAAGAATTTTAGTTTTTTTTCCAGAGTTTCAGCTTGTTGTTGGTTTGTAATTATTTTGGTGACTTTTAAGTTGCCATACTTACAAATATTTTTTGTCTTTAAATGACATGTGATTTTGCATTTGTTCCTAGAGTTGAAGATTTTGTAACTTTTATAATATAAAACTATCTATATTTTATAATTAAGATGTAAACTTCTAATTTAATATATGTTTTAAATATTCTACCATGCCTATAAATAAATTATTGCCTAAGAAAATTGATTATAGAATTTTACCTCTTGTTATAATTTTCACGTCAATCTAAAATTTAAATCATTAAATGATGTTATATGATTTTGCCTATGGACACCAAACATAACCTAAAATTGATGGCGAAACTCCAATAATTTTTAATAACAAACACTATGAGAGAGCAATTTAGATCAAAATGTTTTGAATGCATTGAATGCAAATTAGTGAAATCGGTTTAAAGAAGACAAGAATGAGGACAATTGAGCCCTCTTCACTATACAATCTACATTGGATATCTCTATTTGCAAGCTTTGGTGTTAATTGTATGGTTTCTATAGTGCCATAAAACTGCGACCCTAGCAATTTTCGATTGCATTAGGGTCCTCACGCATACGAGATCGAATCCTCTAGCCTAATTAGAGATCGGAGATTGCTCAACCCTCAGAAACAACTTCTTTCTTGGCCTCTGCACCAACCCGTCTGCACTCTACCCCGAAGAAAGGGGTAGGACAGGAGCGTGGCACCATCGTCCCCCCTTGGACAAGGGCGTGGGTCCCTTTTCCTCCCAAGTCAGGGGCATGGCATCCCTGTCCCTGCCCTATTTTGAGGCAGGACCCTTCCTAGGGTTGCATTGTTGGTTGTGCATTGGGCAGGAAACTCCCCTGATGTTGGCTTGTGACGAAAATCAAATCCATTAGCATATATTTAATGGGCATTCATCCTCTCATTTGCATAAGTTGGATAAGTTGAAGTTGGATAAGATTGAAGTTTGTCATGTGGCATAACCAATCAAGCATTCAAGCATTCTTTCCTAGCATTGAGCATTCTCAAATCTCCCTTCAAGGCTAGGTGTTGCATTGAAGTCAAGGATTCAACCATTGAAGAGGATATTGATTCCAACATTCAATTCCACATAAGCATTTCTATCAACATTCCTACCACAACCTCCCTTGAGGTGATTTACAATTCAGTCTTTCATTTATATGTACTTGCAAGTACTTTCTTTCATCACTTGGTTAATTCCAAAACTGGGGTTTGACCTAAAGGCAAACCCCCAATCCCAACCCATTTTCCTCTCTTTTTTGTGTGTAGTTTGCAGGTGCACAATTGTACTTTCGAATTCGGGCTCCATTTGCAGAGGCGGAAAAACTCTTTTCATTTTGTGGATTTTTTGGAGGAACGTATACGTTCCCGCCGTGGTCTAGGCAACTTTTCCTCAAATTCGCAAGGCAACTTTGTCTCGACATATTACTGCCAGATCCTGGTGCACAACTTCTTCCCATATTCTGATCTTAAGTTATAATCAATTCTTTGTCACTTTTGCACTACATATTTCAATCAATTCCTTTCCATTTGAGATAAAGAAGAAGGGATCAACTTATCATTCCCATTTCAATCAGAATTCAATCTTCATCTGTGAAGGTTGAATCTAGTGAATTCTCCTCTCCTCTTCCAAATGTAACTTGGTGAAAAGTGTTTGAAGGGTAATCAATAGTGAAACTCTCATCTCTCTTTGAAAACAAGGGTAGTTTTCTTCTTCATCTCATCATTCACCATTTTTCAACATTACATTTTGGTGAACCCGATGTCTTGCATGCTTTCCTTTGCACAAAATTGCATATTTTTCATTTACAAGTTTGAAAATTCTGCAAATTTATTGGTTAAATTATTAAAAACCCTAGTTTTTAAATGTACAATTGACCTTGTAATTTGTAAAACTTTCTTGTGGTTATCTTAGATCTAAAAATTGTTTTGATTGTCAAATTCAATTTTCTCATTATCTTGTTCAATTTGCAATTAAAATTTACAAAATTAAGAGGTTACTTGTTAAAACCCTAATTTTCAAAAATCATCTTGAACTTGTGCAAAAATTGGATTTCCATTTAATTTTCAGATTTCTACTTGTTCTCAGATTTCTCTTCATTCCTACAATTCAAATTTTCAATTTCCCCCCTTTTTTCCCAAAATTTAAATTTTAAAATTAAGTGGTTAGCTCATAAAAACCTAATTTTCAAAATTAATTGGATTTTGTGAAAATTTCACATCAATTTCATTCCAATTCAAATTTGTAAAGATTTTCCAAGGTGTTCCTATCCATTAGGTTTGATCTTTTTCAAATTTGCAATTCAATTCGTTTTTTTCTTCAAAACCCTAAAAGGGTCCTATTTTTACATTTGCGTCTTCATTTCACTCATCTAGAGATCGTAAAATTCATCAATTTTTTGGGGTTAGCTTTAAAATCATCGTAATATCCATGCCTGAAAATTTTGAAAAAAGTTGGTCGGATCATCTGCGTTCCCGCCATGGTTCTCGATTTTTTTCCTGAAATTTTGAGAGACTGTTATGACTATATAATTCAAAAGATTGGCTGATTTTGTCAATTTTTTATCCCTCTAGAATTGGAAATACCTTCAAAATTCAACATTTCAAATTTCAAGATTTTTTTTTTAAATTAAGAGGTTAATTATAGTCTGCCCTGATTTTAAAAATTTTGATTTTAAAATTAAGTGATATTCCCTTGCCCTAATTTAAAAATTTTAGTTTACTTTCATTTTTGGAAATTGTGTCATCCCCTTCCTCCAACAAAGTTCAAATTGTGTAATCATTATTTTCTTAAATTTTGCATTAATCAATTTTGTAAGTTTTGTTCCAAAATTCAAAATTCAAATTTTTCCCTCTAGTGCATGAGTTTTACCACTATTAGTCCTACCTATCCTATCCCAGACGAAGCATTATAATTAACGCTCGCCAAGGTTTAATTACTAAGGAGATGGAGTCTAATTTGGGTGACTTCTTTAATGAGGATCATGCTAATTCTTCCCATCCTAATAATGTGTCTATTCACCCCATTGATGAATCTCATGATGAAGAAGAAGCTTTAACTAGGGTCTCTATTGATCAACTTTCCACATTGGATAATCAATTTGATAACTTTCAGCAATGGATGTCCCAATAATACCCTAATAGTGAAGCTCTTCCATTAATTGAAGGCCTTAAACGCATGATTCAAAGTGATAAGAATGGAATTGATATTTTGCATGACATTGCACATATTGTTGATCTTAATGTCAAGCCTATCAAGAGTTGTGTCGAAACCCTAGGTTACTCACAACCTCCAACACAAGTCAATCCTTCAATTCCTTTGACTACTCTTACGACTAGTATTCCTACTTTTACCTCTAATATCATGGCTACATCAACTCAACATGTCATTCCTACAACCATTGGTCATGGGGGAAATCCCTCTTCTTCATTTAATCCTCCATCTTTACCTATGTCTTCCATGAGTGCTCCTATTATTCCTCAACCAATTAGTGTGACACAAGGGGGCAATTCCTTCAACAACTTTGTTCCTCCTTTGAGTGTCCATTTTCCTACCCAATCATCACCCATGCCCACTTATCATAGTGTCCCACCACCTTATTCTCAGTCCATGTGATCTTTTAATAACATCACACCACCTTCTCAATCAACTATGTCTAACAACAATACCGAAATAACAATTAACAATCTTGCTCAAACTGTGTCTTCCTTACAACAACAAATTGTTTTTATGAGTCAACCCAAGTTTAGTGTGCTCACCTTTGATGTTGTGAGCCCACTTTCTTTTGATATTGTTAAAGTCGTGCCACCTAAACATGTTGAGATCTCTCAATTGGAACTCTATAATGAAAAATGTGATCCTCTTACGCATGTCAAAACATTTTGTAGCATCGTAAATTGTACGCACTTGCTAGGGTGGTACAATTTCACACCTAGTTTAGCACCCGCCTTGGCGCATCTTGCACTTTGCATCGCATTTTTCCTTTAGCACTTAATTAATTAAATTAATTAGGTCTAAGGTTCTATTTCATCATCTTCCACATCATAAAGTTGGGCCCTTTTCATTTTATTCCTCCAATACATCATTTAATCAAAAACCCTAATTAGGTCCTATTTCAAACTTGGGGGCTTGATTTTGGGGGTCAAAACATCTCGAAATCACCTGTAACTTTGGGATTCTCTCTAAAATCATCATATCCGACGGCCCTGAAAATTTGGTGAAAAGTTGCCAGGACCATGGCGCCCGGAGTGCACACGGTCCCGGACATTTTTCTGAAATTTTAGGAGCGTGATCCAATCATAAAATAAAGCTTAACCCCAAGAAATTGGCAGGAGATTCAATCTCTAGGTCGGCCAAAAGTTGAAATTAAGACCTAGGGTTTCATATATAAGAGCTCTCTTTCTTCATTTGAAAGGATCTGAATTTTGGTTTCAGGGGCCTTATATGCAGCGAAAGAGCAGATCTTTGAAGACTTCAATAACATTCAACATCCATCCATGAAGCATTCGTCAATTTCATTCATCCATTTAGGGCTTTGAAGGCATTGAAGAGCAATAAGGGATCACCGACTGAAGATTGGCTTGTACCTCTCCCTTGGGGTTGGGTATGATTTCATGTTGTTTTCATGTCTTTTCATAAGCCTCATTATATCATTTATATTCATTCTTTAGATCACTTTGCATCTTGGTTTTGAGCATTTACATTATCATTTACAAGCAATTAGGGTTTACTTTCTAGGTTGCTCTAGTTTGCTTACTTGCATTTTAGGATCATGCACACACACAAGGTCTGCACACACTACTTTTACAATACAACTTGGCTATTCATGGAGGTGGAAATCACCAAAGCAGGGGTTTGACTAAGGCAAAACCCTATATAGCCGCTCACCATACCTTTTCAGATATAAGTGCAGATTTTTGAATTCGAAGAACACCGCAAGTTGCAGATCCAACAGAAGCGGACCGAGACAAAACTTCACACCAAATTCCAACCTAGAAAGCTAGGACAGGGGCGTGGGGTGCCTTGGTCCTGCCAGGACAGGGGCACTAGGTGCCCTGGTCCCTGGGACAGGGGCGCTGGGCGCCCTAGTCCTTGTCCATTTCAGTGAATTTTGGCAGTTTCAGAGGTAGCAGCTTCAGTATTTCAGGCTTCCGGCTTCAGCGGTAGATCTTGCAGAATCAAATCCATTCAAGGTACACATTTACATTTCTCCTCTTATCCTTACAATTTTTTATCATTAAATCTCAATTCTACAATCTTAAGCTTAAAGTTACTAGTTCATACTTACACTTTAGGGTTAATAGTTGAACTTGCATCATTCTATCTATCATTTGCAACAAAGGAATAGAAATCCTAATAGATAGCCCATGGCTCTCTCTTCCACAAACAGAAGTAGCCAATTGTGTGATACCTCTAGGCTCTTTCGTATTCCACAAGTGTGTGATTGAAAGTGAGATTAGGGCATGTTTGCTTAGTGTCACTTTTTCCCCTACACACATTTCAAACCTTGTGCACTGATTTTGCTTATGATCAAAGATTTCTTGCAAAAGTGTTTAAAAGAATACTAAGAGATGAGGTTTTACAATGGTATTTCTCTTTGCCTTCTTATTCCATCACTTCCTTTCAACAACTAGCAAATGCTTTCATCCAAAAATTTCAAAACAACATTGGTCCTAAAATCACTTTGACTGATTTAATGCATTGTAAACAAGGTGTTAAAGAAAAAGTGATTGATTTCATTGATAGATATAAGAATTTGTGTGCTCAAAGTTTTTTTCATGTTCTTGATAATGATATTCAAATAATTTTTATTTCTAATTTACCAGAAATATATCAGGGAAAAACTTCTTTTGTCTAAGTTTACTTCCTTTTCGCAGTTGTGCACAACACTCCACAATTATCAACTAGTTGTGAGTCATATGGAGCAATCTACTCCTATGGCTCCGAGTGATAAGGGAGAGTGTTCAACAACCGTTTGCGAAGTTCAAACTAACAAAAAGATTCATCAAGTTCAATGATACAATCAACAACCACAATGTGAATGCTACAACAGGTGTGCCTTCTATTTCTATTTTTTTCCAAAGAGAACAATAGTTTACTTCCTTGAATGAATCTTTACATAGTATTATGTCTCAATTGTTGCATAGAAATGTTATCAAACTCCCTCCTATAAAACTAGTTGATCCTTCTAAACTTGCATCCCCTTATTTTGATAGCAATTCCTTTTGTCAATTTCATCGTCGACTTAGTCATGATACTGAGAAATTTTTCGCATTGAAGAATAAGATTCAAGACTTTATTGATAATAATACTATATTTGTGGCAGGTGTGAATGATAAAGGGAATAAATCAATAGCTCCTCCTAATCAAAATCTTAAGATTTTCATTGATCCCTTGCCTTCTCATACCTCTAATGTTATTGAGGTTCTGCCTAATTCTCTTCTGAAGAATTCACCTCTATGGCTCCAAACTTGGTTAATATGGTAGAAACACGAGATGTGCCTAAGGATCCTTGTATTACATTTGACCCTAGCGAGACCATTAGAGCACCTGATGGACCTTTATACATAGTTGTGAAGGTTAAGGATATCCCTTGTTGTGGTGCCCTTGTTGATCCCTCTTGCATGGTTAATGTCATAACTAAAGAGTATCTTTTCACTTTACGATTACATAAACCAATATATGATGTTTTTAATGTGGTTGTGAAGTTATTTGATGGATTCTCTTGTCTATAAACCAACATATGATGTTTCTAATGTTGACTTTGTTATCATACCTTCTTTAGAGCAATTTTGTGTGAAGTTGGGCTATCCTTGGCTATCTTCCATGAAGGATATTGCTTCTCCAATCCACAAGTGTCTGAAATTTCCTCACAATGGAGAAATCATAGATGTGAACCATAGCTTATTCCGTCCATCCGAAAGAATCCCTAGTGTTCCTATTGATTTCTTTTGGCCTAAACAATTTCAATCTCTTCCATCAATGAGCGATGCTCTTTTTCAATCTTATCAAAAATAGAAGAATGATATGATATTATCCCTAAGTCAACCTAGATCTCCAACTTGACATTCCTATTATTCTTCAAAATGAGGTTCTTTCCCTCAAGGATAGAACTAATCTTCCTCCTAAGGAAGATTGTCAACCTTTATCTATGGACGTGACTTTACCTTCTCTTAAGGAGAACAACAATATTCTTCCTAAGGTTAGACCTATACCTGCTCCTCATGATGGACTTGGTCTCTTTCCTACACCTAATATTCCTCATTTCTATGGCACAGTTCCACCTCCTTCCTCTTATTGAGAGAAGAGGTCTGCTTCTCCTATTGTTCAACCTAAAAGACCTCAACCTAAACCTTCCACTATCAAGGAGAGAAACATTCTTGCCTTTTCAAGTGTTCCTCCTCCTTCTCAGCCTTCCACTAAGACTCAACGGAATCATTGTGCGAGAGAATTCCGATGAAGATGTCGTGTTCAAGCTCGTGAAGCTATCCCTCAAAATACTCATTCTCCTCAAACTCTAACAATTGACATGATTCCCCTTTATCCTAAGCAAGGTGTTCAACCTACATCTCCAAATCATAAGTTTCACAAAACATGTGATGGTTTTACTCCTATTCGTGTTCTTTATCCTCTTTCTCTAAAATTTAATGAATAAATGGGTGAAAATGTTATTCATAATGGCAATACAGCTCCTAATGCTTCTTATAGTGAGTATGAGTATGTTGATGTCTACAACCATTTATTGGATGAGTTTTCACAAACCCTAATCCTAGCTCCTAGAATCAAACAAAGTGACTTACAACATGAGCATAGTCCTTGTTTAGATCTTGTGATAGAAACATCTGTTGTGCTTGTTGCCACTCCTCTATCATGGTTCTCGCCTTCCCAAAATAGTGATCAACAAGATTGAGAGGCAGATGTCGTGCTAGATTAGCAATATTAGCACTACAGATCTTTCTCTCTCCTTTCTTTCTCTTTTGTGACCATTCTTCTGTGTGTATCCCTATTCTTCTATTGTTCCCTTAATGTCTAATTGCTTTTCTTTGTCTCTTTCATGTTGATTCAAAAGACATCCTCTCTTCCCTTTCTTCTAAGGTAGTGTCCTTCTTTGGAGAATGATGATTATTATATGCATATACATACATGATATACATGAGTTATCTTACACCATACTAACCCCGAGGAAAGTGACACTACCTCATTTCTTTTGTTCATTATCCTTGAGTTTATTCCTTGATTGGGGGCTAAATCCTTGCGATAACGTGCTCCCTTCCCTTCTCTTTCTCTTAGGTGTATCATACCTTAAAGCAATCACTCCCGATAAGGTGCGTGTGATCGCTTTAACGTGGGGGCATACACTCCACTCATATTTTTCCTCTTGATACTTAGAATTACTTAGTGAACTTTATTTTGCTTTTTAATCTTTGGTATCCTTTCTTTAATGACTCATAGTGAAGGGAACTTTGCTACTTGTAGTCATGGTTCTCCCCTTCTTGATCTTCCCTTTTACTTTGTCAATCGAAGTCATAATATCCTAAGTTCATCGGGGGCTTGGCACATCTTGCCTCCTTGACGTGGTAAAAGTCTTTCAATCTTGTTTCCTTGTACTTTACCGATAGTATTAGCATACGCTTATACTCCTGCTAAAGTGGGGGCTAAATGTAGTGTCATAAAATTGTGACCCTAGCAATTTTCAACTGCATTAGGGTCCTCACACATGTGAGATCAAATCCTCTAGCCTAATCGAAGATTGAAGATTTCTCAACCCTCAAAAATAGCTTCTTTATTGGCCTCTGTACCACCCCATCCGCACTCTGCCCTGGAGAAAGGGGTAGGACAGGGGCGTGACGCCACTTTCCCCCCTTGGGTAGGGGCATGGCACCCTTTTCCTCCCAAGATAGAGGAGTGGAGCCCATAACCCTGCCCTATTTTGGGGTAGGACCCTTCCTAGGGTTGCATTGTTGGTTGTGCATTGGGTGAGAAACTCCCCCTATATCGGCCTGTGACGAAAATCAAATCCACTAGCATGTATTTAAGGGGCAATCATCATCTCATTTTCATAAGTTGGAAAAGATTGGAGTTTTTCATGTGCCATAAGTGATCAAGCATTCAAAGAGCATTCAGGCATTCATTTCCAGCATTGAGCATTCTCAAGTCTGCATTCAAGTCAAGGATTCAACCATTGAAGAGGAGATTGATTCCAACATTCAATTCCACACAAGAATTTCTATCAACATTGCTACCACAACCTCCCTTGAGGTGATTTACAATTTAGTCTTTCATTTATATCTTACTTGCAAGTACTTTCTTTCATTACTTGGCTAATACCAAAACTGGGGTTTGACCTAAAGGCAAACCCCCAATCCAAACCCATTTACCTCTAGAATTCAATATTCATCTGTGAAGCTTGAATCTAGTGAATTCTCCTCTCCTCTTCCAAATGTAACTTGGTGAAAAGTGTTTGAAGGGTAATCAATAGTGAAAATCTCATCTCCCCTTGAGGGAAAGGGTAGTTTTCCTCTTGATCTCATCATTCACCATTTTTCTACATTGCAGTTTTAAATAGACCCCTCATGCCTGATACGAGAAGATGGATAGTTTCTTTCTTACTTTGGTTTCACACGATGCCATTTCAATCCATAATTTGTACTCAAAGACATGGGAAGGATCTTCTAATTCTTGTGCTCTATGTCACTGATTTGATTCTTACAAGAAATTCTTCAATGATTTAAGATACTCCAGAAGCTTTGATTAAGCATTTTGATATGATTGACCTTGATCCCTTGCATAACTTCCTTGGTCTTCAAGTTCATCACTCTTAAAAGGGAATTTCTATCTTCTAATATAAGTATCCTCTTGCTTTTCTTCATAGATTTGGAATGGTTGATTTCAAAACTTGCCCTAATCCCTTAGTTGATGTTACTTTACATCGATAGTTGGTTGGCAACATTCTGAAATTGACACATAATCATCCTAAGAATTCCTTTACAATTGGACGTGTCTCCTATTTCTCTCAAGATCCTCATGAGATTGATTGGAAGCTAGTGAACATAATATGATGAGGTACATACATGCACTACTCAGTTTGGCATTCACTTAACATCAAGTGCTACTCAGATTGTGGGCTTCACTAACTAGATTGGGCAAGTGATGTAAATGATTGGAATTATACTCATAGCTTTGTATTTTGCCTTGGTTCTAATCCAATTGCATGGTATTGCAAGAAAAAAACTATCATTGATTGACGATTAGCATCAAGGTGCAATGATAGGGAGATTGAGTGAGGAGTTACTCATTAAGCCTAAATTTGGTCTAGTTTGTCAAATGGACCCAAGGATATGCTTTTCTAATGTATACAATTAGATTTTGGCAGCATCCAACTCCAAAACCCACACTTCTCCTCAAACAACCTCACTATTGTGTGTTATGCAACATTGCTCTTGTTTGCTTTCTCAAGTTACTCAACATAGGTCCACACCCCTAAATGGTGTCTTGACTACCATGTTAGGTTCCATTAGGTTCTTTGTATGTATTTCCACTGATTTAGGCAAGTTAGGAAGGTTCATGCAACATTTGGACAATCGGATTCAACTTTTGTGAAAACAAGGCTAAAAAGGGCTACTAGCTCGTGGAGGGCTAATTGAGTGAATTTTGCTTGTATAGGGAAATGATGACTACAAACTTCACAAAACTTGACATGGATGGTGTCAATAATGTATAAACTCAAGGATTTTCATGGTTTTAGCCCTTGGGAAGTTTGTAGAATGACTGTCCACATTTTTAGCCTATTTAGTAGGGTTTGAGAGGGTTTCAACCAAGTTACAAAGGAAGCCACTTTTGTACCACCCACCAAGCTTCCAAACTATTTTATAATCTCTGCCCCATCACTTTGAACTACTTTCTAACTCTTCCTTGCACTGTCATTACACCAAACACTTGCCATACAACATTAAAATGACTGTTTTATGCATTATGACTGCACTTTCAATGTTTTACAACACTTTCAGAGGTTAGAGGAGCATGGGAACATTCACCAAGGTTTGTGGTGACTTCATAACACCCTTCCAACACCTACCACAAGATTCCAAAGCATGGATATATACACAAAGCAATTTTAGACCCAAAAATTCATTAATTCCCCAAAACTGGGTACTTGCTGCCAGCTTGAGTTAACACACACTCAGACATTAATAACTTCCAGAATAGAAAACATAGTCCAATCACTCTGGTGGAGTTTTAGAAAACTTGATTAAGAGAAACATATCCAAAATTAATAAAGATCCAACAATGCAATAAATAGTTATCATCTCTGCACCGAGACCAAATTTTGACTATCATAAATCTGGTAAATGTATGCTTGTTGCTAGCTAGAATTAACACACACTTGCAAGATGAAAAGTAAATTGTTTGGAACTCCAAATGGATCCAAAACCCCTTGAATTCTAGTGTAGACCTCTGCCTCAAGTTTTCTTACTCAAATTGGTCTTGAGCACAAACAAGTTTGGTCTTACTCATATTGCCAGCCAAATCCATTTCCAATTTGCCTAGCATATGCTCAAAAACTCTTCTTTCTCACAACCCTGGCCAAAATGTGAAATATTTACACTATACATGTGCCATACAACTTGTCTAAGTCCATCCATGGGAGCCCAAACCTGGATAAAGACAAGTTGATAAATTTTTGAGGCCCAAACCCTTGACAAGGCAGTCAAAGGCCAAAACTGAAACTAATTTATACAATCAACTTCCAAATGCTTAACAAATGAAACTAATACATAAAATTACTTGAATGTACATTAAGAACAAACACCTATGATATGACTAAACACAACCTATGACAACATTTCAAAACTAACAAGACACTTAAACATGAAAAATATCAAAAATGGAGAGTATAAGAGAAACTAGGTGCTCCTGCACCATACTCCCCCAAAGATAAAGAAGTCATGTGACTCCTTGAGGAAGAAAAGAAGAAGGAATTCTAGACTTAGAGAAATCAGTTTCATGTACCCATGTGGCTTCTGAAAGTGGTTTATCTTTCCACTTGATAAGATGCTCCATGTACACTTGATGGTAAGTCTTCTTGTACACTCTTGAGTCCAACACCTTTTCAGCTTGAGGAATGGATGGAGGAGGTAGAGGTAGGTCTGAAAGTGACTTTTGAACATCTGAAACTCTATCATCCTCCTTAGGAAGCTGACCTTTGAATGCCACCAAATCTGAAACATTGAAAATAGGAGACAAAGAAAGATCAGTAGGCAAATCAATTTTATATGCATTAGAACCATACTTAGCCAATATCTTGCAAGGACCTATACACCTCATTTGGAGCTTTTTGGGAACTCCCTTTTGCAATCTAGACTCGTTCAAATGAACCATCACAAAGTCCCCAATTGAAAATTGAACATCCCTCTTTGATGCATCCAGTCTAGCTTTCACTTTTTGTGAGGTACCTTGAAGAGTCTTTCTCACTTGTTCATGAACTTCCTTCATTGATTGAGCCATGTCATCTATTGTACCACTCTTTTGCTGCATGTTACCAAGATCCCTTAACTCCATGACCCCCATTGGGTGCATCCCATAAACAATCTCAAAGGGACTCTTACCAGTTGACCTGTTAACACTATCATTGTATGCAAATTTTGCCTGATGGATGAGCTGATCCCAACTTTGGCCATATTCCTTTGTCAAACACCTTAAGAGGTTTCCAAGAGTCCTATTGACCACCTTAGTTTGCCCATCAGTCTGTGGGTGATAAGCTGAACCAAAAGAGAGATTAGTACCCAATCTTTTCCACAATGTCTTCCAAAAATGACCAAGAAACTTAACATCTCTATCAGAAACAATGCTAGAAGGTAAACCATGGATTCTAATCACTTCCTTGAAAAACAAATAGGCTATATGACTAGCATCATGTGTAGTCTTGCAAGGAATAAAGTGTGCCATTTTACTAAATCTATCCACAATCACAAAGATGCTATCAAAACAAACTTGAGTCTTAGGTAAGCCTACTACAAAATCCATGCTAACACATTCCCAAGGCCTTGTAGGAATTGGAAGAGGCTAATAAAGACCAACATTAGAAGTATTACCTTTTGCTTTCCGACAAACCATAGATTGCTCCACATACCTTCTAACATATCGTTGCATTTTAGGCCAATAATAGAAATGTTGCACCAACTCCAATGTTTTGTTGAGACCAAAATGTCCACTCAAACACCCATTATGCTTTTCTTTAATCAGATTCTCCCTCATTGAGCCTTGAGGAACACATAGCTGCACACCTTTAAACAACAAACCACTTTGCAAAGAATAATTAACATATTCACTATGAAAAGAATTATCAAATGCTTGGCAAACCTTATAGATGGCTACAAAATCTTCATCATTGGGATACATTTCTTTGAAGCATTCTATGCCAATACTTTGAACTTGTACATCTTGCACTATTAGAAGCCTTCTTCTCAAAGCATCTGCTACTTTATTGCATTTCCCTTTCTTGTGCTTAAGAGTAAAAGTGTATGATTGTAAGTACTCAACACATTTAACATGCCTATGATTTCACTTATCTTGTGAATTCAAGAAACTCAAAGCCTGATTATCTGTATAAGCAATAAACTCATTTGCAAGCAAATAATGTCTCCACTTTCTAAGTGCTTGAACTAAAGCATAGAGTTCCAAATCATAGGAAGAGTACTTCTTTTTAGCATCATTTAACTTTTCACTAAAGAAAGCTACAGGTCTATTATCCTGACTCAACACTGCACCTACTGCAATATTACTAGCATCACATTCAATAGTAAATAACTTGTCAAAACTAGGAAGTATAAGAACTGGTTGAGAAGCAACCTTGGTTTTCAAAAGTTCAAACCCCTTATTTGCTGCATCTGTCCACTGAAACTTTACCTTAGCTCCACCTTTTATAGTATCAAGCATTGATGCACAAATCTCACTAAACCCTCTGATGAACTTCCTGTAGAACTGTGCTAAGCCATGAAAACTTCGAACATCACTTGCTGATTTGGGTGTAGGCCAATTTGTGATGGCTTCCACCTTGGTTTTATCCATTTTCAAATCTCCACCTGAGATCACAAAGCCAAGATAAACCAATTCCTATTTCATAAAATCACACTTTTCCAAAGTGATTGTCATTTGTTCATCATATAACTTGTTCAAAACAATTTCAAGATGCTTCAAATGCTTATCTTTAGCTTTACTGAATATTAGTATGTCATCTAAGTACACCACTACAAATTTACTAATGAAATCATCCAACACTTCATTCATGAGTCTCATGAATGTACTTGGGACATTAGAAAGACCAAATGACATAACTAGCTACTCATAAAGACCTTCATTTATTTTGAAAGTTGTTTTTCATTCATCACCATCCTTTATCCTGATCTGGTGATAACCACTCTTAAGGTCAATTTTTGTGAAATACTTGGCACCTCCGAAACAATCCATCAAATCCTCAATCCTTGGAATAGGAAATCTATACCTGATAGTGATTCTATTAATGGCTCTTGAATCTGTGCATAATCTCTATGTACCTCCTTTCTTGGGTGCTAAAATGATAGGTACTGCACAAGGACTTATGCTTTTTCTTATCAGATTTTGATCTAAGTGTTCTTGCACTTGTCTTGCCACTTCTTTGTTCTGTTCAGGTGTCATCTTGTAGGCTGCTTTGTTTGGTAAAGAGGCTCCTAGTATGAAGTCTATTTGATGGCTAATGGCTCTAGGAGGTGGTAAGGTTGCAGGTGTTCCATCCCTTATGATTTTCTTAAAGTTATCAAGTATTTGCTGCACTTCTTGTGGTATCTCAACCTTCTTTTCCTTCTTTTCTTCCTTAGGTGTCACTATGAGTACAAATCCCACTCCTTTTTCCTCTTCAGGTGTGTTAATAAACTCTTTCTCATTCACTATTAAAATATTTTGATTCTTTGAACTGCTGCCCTCTTTCTCTTCATTTATAGACTGAATTTTGTATGTAACACCATCTTTCTAAAATGAGTAGGAGTTCTTTTCACCATTATGTATGGCTTTCCTATCAAATTGCCAAGGTCTACCAAGAAGTAGATGGCAAGCATCCATTGGAAGAATATCACACAAGATCTTATCTTGATACCCTCCAATGGTGAATTCTACCCATGTTTGTTCATTGACAAGAACATGCTGCTCCCTATTCAACCATGTGACTCTATAGGGATGTGTGTGAGGGATTCTTTTTAGTTTGAGTTTCCTCACTGCTTCTTCTGAAACTATGTTATATGTGGATCCTGAATCAATGACCACCTTGCATACCTTTCCCATAATCTTGCACTTAATTCTAAACAATGACCTTCTTTGAATAGGTTCCTCCTTGATTGGCTCCTTTATCAAAACTCTTCTCATCATCAAACTCTCACCATCTTTTGATGTCAATCTCACTTCATGAACTTTGCAGCTTGCTGCACTTTCTTGTACATAATTCACTTTTCTTTCACCTCCTTCTGATGAGGTGGGTTTCTCTGGACATTTGTAGGCAGGGTGTCCCAACTTCTGACAGTTGTAGCATTTCATGGTGGAGAAGTAGGACCCTCTTCCTGGTCCACTAGATCTACCTCTACCTAGGTTGCTAGATCCCCTTCCTCTATAGCTGCTCTTTCTATATGAATCCCCACTTTGCTCAATAATTTTGGATTCTCCTTGGGATCTTTGATCTCCTTTTCCACCAAAACTTCCTCTATGGCCTCTACCATCTCTACCCCTACCTCTTCATCTGTTGCTAGTTGATAACACTTGTGAACTGATTGTGGACATAACAAACTCATCTCTTCTTGTATGTTCCATCTCAATCCATTTAAGTACCCTGCTACTTTTATACTCTCATCCTCTACTACCTTGGATCTAATGCATAGTTTTTGAAACTCTTCAGTGTAGCTGCTGACATCTAAATCTTTTTGTCTCAAATTTTTTCTTTTCCTATGTAGTTGGATTTCATAGTCTTCAGGAAGATAGGTTTCTCTAATTTTGGATACCATTGCTTTCCAGGCGGATATTGGTTGCTTACCCTCTTTCACCCTTTCCTCTTGGATGAACTTCTACCAAGTTAAGGCTTCCCCTCTCAATCTTGATTTTTCTACTTTAACCTTTTGTGCTTCAGTTATTTCATCACATTCAAAATGGTTTTCTAGGCCTTCAATCCATTCTATAAGAGCATCTGGATCCATCTTTCCACTGAAAAGAGGCACTCCCTCTAAGGTTTTTTCCTTTAATGAAACTACTGAAAAGAGCCACTCCCTCTAAGGTTATAATCTCTACACCGAGACCAATTTTGACTATCATAAATCTGGGAAATGTATGCTTGCTGCCAGCTAGAATTAACACACACTTGCAAGATGAAAAGTAAATTATTTGGAACTCCAAATGGATCCAAAACCCCTTGAATTCTAGTGCAGACCTCTGCCTCAAGTTTGCTTACTCAAATTGGTCTTGAGCACAAACAAGTTTGGTCTTACTCACATTGCCAGCTAAATCCATTTCCAATTTGCCTAGCATATGCTAAAAAACTCTTATTTCGCACAACTCTAGCCAAAATGTGAAATATTTACACTATACATGTGCCATAAAACTTGTCTAAGTCCATCCATGGGAGCCCAAACCTGGATTTAGACAAGTTGATAAATTTTTGAGGCCCAAACCATTGACATGGCAATCAAAAGCCAAAACTGAAACTAATTTATACAATCAACTTTCAAATGCTTAACAAATGAAACTAATACATAAAATTCCTTTAATGTAAATTAAGAACAATCTCCATCAAGTACAGGATGGAAAGGAACTATCCAGTACGGACTGTCACAAGAAAAAGAGTGCAAAAACCATTAAAAAGCCAGAATTCTTGATATTTTCAATTGAGAATGTCTTCAAATACAAAGGCCAACCCTATACAAAGAAGAGGGGGGCATATTTATAGCACCATGAAGAAATTATGAGGTCTTTTATGGACACACAGCTGTAGGAGGTTTTCTTTTACAAATTTTGTCTTAAAAATGACAATTTTTCCAAGCAAGAAAGCAACTTTTGTTGCTCCAAATGACATTTTTGAGCAACCTAACTTATATAACCGTCCTATACACTTAGGAATGATTAAAATCACTCACAAAACATGTTCCAAAACTTTCCCAACCATTTCTAAGCCTATAAGGCAATTTCTCACTTTTTAGCCCTTTTTGGCCTAGAAGCACAAAATTGACAATTCAAGCCCTAAGAAGCAAAACTTGATCTCTCAATCACAAAATGAGATCAAAGACATATGAAATGACTAAAAACAACCTATTAAAACACTTCAAAACTAAAAAGACACTTAAACATGAAAAATACCAAAAATGGAGAGTATAACCAAAACTAGGTGCTCCTGCACCATGCAATCTTGGCTACCCATGAGGTTCTTTAGCATTGATATTTGATGCCTAAGTTTGAATTTCATTTTGATCATGTTACTACTCTTTGGCATGACAAACAAATTTCTATTTATATTTCTCACAACCAAGTTGAGAATCAATGTCCCAAGCATATTGAGATCCACGTGGACTTCATTTGGTAGCTCATCTAGGATGGTGTTCTTAGTTTGAAGTATTTTCCTATGAAGTAGTAGGTTGTAGACATCTTCACTTAACCTTTTGCATTGCTTCATTCTATTTAGATGCAATTGATGTTAGAGTGAAGGAATTTCTCCTTGGGAATTCTTGATGAGTCCTCTTTTAGAGAGGAGTTTTGATGAAGGAGCATCTTGCATCAACCAAAAGAAAAAATATTTCTTCTATTTTCTTTTCTATTTGTAGTTTTAGCATTTCTTTCTATATTTCCCGGATTTGGCTCACTAGAACCTATGGAGTTGGGTTTTTCTTGAAGACTTGATCATCTTCCTTATTCCCAAACTAGGGAGCATTTGGATCATTTTCCGACAAGTTATCACTACCGATTTCCAAGACAGTTTTCTGTTACCGGTTGCCTGGACCTATTTGCATTGGTGATCTACCGAATCCTTTTCATAGCTTGTAGAGCCCTGAGAATTGATTCCATTGTTCCTTGGCATGTGGCTGACCTTCCCTTTGATTCTCACTTTTTCCTTTGGATTTTCCGGAGGAATTTCTATGGCGGAGGCCAACCTTGTTGGTTTTACATGTTAGGTCTTGTTCTTCGGGTTTTGATCCCTTTCTGGGCTGACCGGATCCACTTGGATTGTATAAATATTTGTAATAGAGCATTAGTATGTACAATCCAGGAAGTTAGACAGAACATAGAAGCTAAATCTAGGTTTGAGGTCCCAATTGTGACTTGTTCTGTATTTTTGAACATGTTTTAGCAAGTCTGTGAGTCGGTTTCTATAACCCAGTTGTTACCAGTTGGTCGTAATCAATTCTCATGATACAATTCAATCTATTCTACATTGCCTCCATCATATCCTTGTGTTTCTGTTGTGTTTACTCTTGCTGACGGCCCAGACTTATCTCTTCAAGGTTCCTCCTAACCGATGACTGCACCAAGTTTTCTCCCACAAGGTTTTTCTCCTTTTCTCTCTTTGTGAGAGATTGTATTCCATTTGTACATGGGTACCTCATGAAGCCTTATTACTAAGACCCATCTTTGAAATCATTACATTTTTTTTTGTCCCTCCCTAAGTTGCACTAAGGGTGGGTGTTGGTATGAATAAGGTTTTTTACTTAGTAAACATCGTGTACCTAGTTAGTTCTTAGTGGGGACTTCAATTGACTTAATTTTAATACTTAGGTCCTAGGTGGCATTCTAGAAATCCTAGTTGCTAAGATAAGACATACCATATCTTACCTTTATTTAATATTGCTACCTAGGTCATTTAATATTTATTTAGTTAGTTGTCACATATCATAAGATGAAGACGTATATGTCATGTTCATGTCTAATCTTATGCTCTGTTCTTGCCTAGATATAATCAAGGAATCTCTTGCATCTTGTATCATATTTTATTCTTGATATTAGTGAAATAACATCTTCTTTGTTGCTTCTCTCTTGTCATGTGGAGGTTATTTGGTGTTACAAATTGAATATTTTGCATGATTAATTCAACAATTTGCAGTAGGATTGATAAATAGGAATTATATATTTGATCTTTGTTTTTCATTTTCAAGTCATTTGTTTTCTTGTTTTTTTAATTTCAATGCTTACATCATCCACTATAATTCAATTTGATAGATTCTCACCAAATAAATCTTCCTCCCTCATGAAATGTAGTAATCTCCCATGTGTTATTCTGAATCACAAAGTTGTACTCCAAGTTTTGAGACGAGGGACATTCATCAATAATGGCTAAATATTTTCATAAGCATCCTATTTGTAATGATATTCCCCTTCCATTTGAATCACTCCTAGAGAATGGTTGCATCCATCTTAAGATACCTAACTTAGTGGTTGATAGGTATCCAAGTATAATGGAAAAGATGCTCATTGGGAATTTCCTAGGTTCTAGGCTAAAGATGGATGTCTTTGATTGCTAGGCCTAAATAAAATAGAAACTAAAGGGTTAGGTTGAAATGTCGACCAAGGGTAAAGGATTTATCTATTTCTTTATTGAATTATGAGGAATTTGTTAGAACCCTACTAGATGGTCCTTGGTCTTTAGGTAGAATAGGGTTATTCTCGCCAAAAGTAAAAATTAATTTTTAAGCAAGAGATGAAGGCTATTAATGTGTCCCTTGTTTCGGTTAGGCTTTTTGGTCCACCATTTGAATATTAGGAAGAAAAAGATATGATGGGCATTGAATAAATTTGACAATTTTATCAAGTCCAGTAAAGGATTGATGAGCAATATTTTGTGTATGATAGTGTAGATAAGGATCTCACTTCATCAATCAATTTATCCTCCAATTATGGCCACTAATTCCAACAGATTAAATACAAGAGTTCTCTCTTTGTTTACCATAACTATAAAAAATTGCATACACATATCCCCACAAGATATTGAAGATTTATGCTAGCCACAAATTGGATACACATATCCCATGCACATATAGGTTAAGGGCATAGAAAAATTACCAAAGTTTGAATTGAGGCTTAAATTAGCATGCTATCATGTCACCTTATTCCTGCATGTGAGAAATCTATAAGCTAAGCTTTGAGATAATGAATCTTAGTCAACAACTTCTAAGGCATCAATCTTCTTAACCAAGACATGAGAGTCCCTTTCAACAACACACCTATATATCTTGAAAATAACAACTATTTTCAAGTCAAGAGTTAAATATTTTTCATATTGAAAAGATTATTGATATTGATACACAAACATCAAGTCTTAGAAGTAATCACCTTTTCTTGTGTGATCCCTTATTTTTTAATTACGCTAAAGGCATTCCCTTATTTGAAGTGAACTACCTGACTTTAGAAATCAATGGCATATAATGAGCAAGAGAGCATGCAAGACGATTCAAATTATGATCACTGTTTGATTTTTAGAAGATATTTCATTGTTGTTTTTCACTGCTTCCTCATTTCCTACTGTCACCGTTCACCATTCCCAATCCCATTTTGCCGCAGCTGTTTGACTTTCTTGTCATTGAATTCTCCTTCGCTTTCTTTTCACTTTTTCCATGAGGTACACTTTTGTACATCCATAAAATGGAGATTGCGTATGTGAGACACTTTAAATACCAAAAAAGACAAAATACATGTAGACCTCTCATCAATTCATGCACCCTATTTCACAGAGTAAATGGTGATAAAATTGTTTACATTATCAAATAAAAATTATTAAAAAAAGACAAAATACATGTAGACCTCTCATCAATACATGCACCTATTTCACAGAGTAAATGGTGATAAAATTGTTTACATTATCAAATAAAAATTATAAAAAGTTTGATTTTTTAATAATCTGCTAAAGTTCACTATCCAATCATCCAACTTATAAAACCATTTAACTATCCTAACTAAAAAATGCTAAATGCCAAACACTAGAATCATATTTTAAATTAAATGAATTTAAAAATGTCTAATTTTAATTGTTGAAAATAACAATAAAATCAAAACTTTACTCATTATTATTGAAAATAGCACTTAATACTTTACTCGGCCAAAGTCAGTGAGGTGTACATACCTTACCCCCTTGTGGGATTTGAACTTGTTACCTCTCTTTCAAGAGCACAAGTTCTCCACCACTAGGCAAATTCAAGTCATACAATATTTCAATATTAATTATATAATAATATGTAAATTAAATTTACTTTCTAAATAAAAAATAGTGTATACAAATAATAAATTATATGTCTTAATTTTTAAATTTAATTTCCGTTTACTTTTATTTTTATTTTTTTTAAAGGTAAGCACTTTTGCCTAGAGCTATGAACCAATGAGATCGCATGGGAGGACCTCATCTTTGTATCGTGAACCAAGGCATCCTCAATGAAACACCTATATAGCTTGAGAGCACAAGTTGTGAATTCCCTGGCCAACGAACAAAGAACATATCGTCGAGCAAACAACTGACAATGACTACCGACACCATATACCTTGGTTACCTCACCCTACATCCGTGTTGAGCCATCCTCGCGGTTCACACTACCCTTAGTATGCCAGCAACAACTAGTTGATGAAACATGGGTTGGAACTTTTGGGCGACAGGCACCATCATTGTCAACGGGGGGGCGACAAGTTCCACCGTGGCAAGTGACACTCTGCAGGTCCAAACCCTGTCGATCTTCTATGTCCAGCCAGCATAGTGGTGGATGAAGCAGGAGGGAATCAAACTGAAACCACTTGATTCCAATGTCCGTGCCTTACTGACTCACTATGGGGTGATCCCTTATTTTAACAATTATTAGATTATATAATAGAAATTGTGCATGTGTGTGTGGGTGTGTGCGTGTGTGTGCATGTGTGGGTGGGTGGGTGTGTGCGTGCATGTGGGTGCGTGTGGGTGCGTGTGGGTGTCTATAATTTTTAATATCATTATTTATAGGTAAATAGTAATAAGTAAAGTTTTTAAAATATAATTATATATTAAATAAATTTGAATTAAATAACTTAATAAATTAGGAATAGTTTTTTAAAAATATAATTATATATTAAATCAATTTGAATTAAATAACTTAATAAATTAGGAATAGTTTTTTTTAATCTTTTTAATAAAAAAACATCATTTTCGTGTGTGTGTGCGCGTGTGGGTGCGTGTGTGTGTGCATGTGCGTGTGCGTGTGTAATTTTTAATATCATTATTTATAGGTAAATAGTAACAAGTAAAGTTTTTAAAATATAATTATATATTAAATCAATTTGAATTAAACAACTTAACAATTAGGAATAGTTTGTTTTATCTTTTTAATAAAAAAAATATTATTTTCGTGTGTGCGCGTGTGCGTGCATGTGTGCGTGTGTGTGTGTGGGTGTGTGTGTAATTTTTAATATCATTATTTATAGGTAAATAGTAATAAGTAAAGTTTTTAAAATATAATTATATTAAATCAATTTAAATTAAATAACTCAATAAATTAGGAGTTTTTTTTAATCTTTTTAATAAAAAAACATCATTTTCGTAATGGCATAGCAATTGACCTCATGTACTACACAAATGTTTGCAAAAAATAGATCATTTTTTTTTCCTAATTGACCTTCCATATCTCTTTGGCGTACCCATTGCACACTAAGATGCAATTGCTAATTTATTATAATTTTAAACTAGTTATTATTGTTTGTTCTTTTGAACAATTATATGTTAGTATTTTTTTTATTAAATAAAACATATTACAAAGAATAAAAAATTCCAACATATGACTGAAACAAAAACTAAACTTCATAAGAAGCATTGAATCAAACAACTAACTATGCCAATATATTTTTATCCAAAACAAATATCTATATTTTGTAATTAACATGTAAAATTTTAAATAAATATATTTTATCTTTGACTTTGACTGTAATATTATTGCCTACGCAAACTGACTGTAGGCTTTTACCTCTGGTTAAAATTTTCACATCAATTGACTATGGGCACCGAACATGGCCTACAATTGAGGGTAAAACTGCAATTGGAGTTTTACGATAAACGCACTGAGTTAAATCATTAATAATTTCTCCCTCACTGCAACTTAATCACAAGACTGCAATTGCAGGGAGTTATAGCGAATACACAATACTAAATTGAACACAGTAAGCAATGCTTCTGTCAACGGACGTACTTTTTCGCAAAAGCTTTGCAAACTCACGTCATTCAAACTTTGGAATCCACGTATGCACAACTAAATAATAATAATTGGGCAACAATATTTCTAATTCATCATAGAGCTGTCAAAGACAGAATACACATCAATCATATATTTAAAAGCTTTTAGTTTTAAGTATTAATTGAGTTTTATAAAATGATTGCCTAGCAACATAGGCAAATGGTTAGTATTTAATTTTTATTTTATTTATTTTGAAGTTATTAGTTTTAAAATAAATTCAATGTTTTATTTTATTTATTAAAAATATTTAATTATTTTATTTACATATATTTAAAAACAAAAATCATTTAATTATGATGTTTCTACTAAAAAATAATTTAAATAAATAAAAGTAGTTATCAAATAATTTTGGATGACATAATGTGATGAATGATTCATGTTATTATTGTTTTAATCATTAAGATTCAAACATGGGTCATTATAATAATGTAGATTTAACTCTCACAAATTTGAATATTTGCATTGAAGCTATTGTTGATCATGTTCATGTTTTGGAGTTCCAAACTTTTGTTAAATGGATGTGTTGATAGGCTTTGCTAATGATGAGACCCCAAAATTTTTGTATTACCAATCCAAAAAAATTATTTAAAATTAATACAAAAAATTTTAAATAAAATAAAAATGAATCTTTAAGTAAATAAATTAATTCAAAATTGATCTTCATCCTTTTTAAATATATATATTTAAGATTGTT
This sequence comes from Cryptomeria japonica, assembly GCF_030272615.1. Lineage (NCBI taxonomy): Eukaryota > Viridiplantae > Streptophyta > Pinopsida > Cupressales > Cupressaceae > Cryptomeria > Cryptomeria japonica. Next base: position 450,002 of record NW_026728914.1, read on the forward strand.
GATCCATTCACTCTTTATATTATAATTAGTACAATAATATATTTTATCAACAAACGAAGTAATTTAATTTACTTCAAAATTAACTAAGAATGTTTTTTTTTTTAATTTTATTTATTTAAAAATTATTTTTGATAAATCAAATAAAATTAAATAGTTAAAAGACTAGTATTTCTATATCAGCTTTGACCTTTTTGCTTTGTTAGTTTATTTCTAGTCATTTAAAGAGATTAACATTAAATGGAGAGAAAAAAAATTAGCTCGCATCAGTTTCAGTGTGAAAGGAAGAGCTCGGTATAAGAGAGTTGGTGACTTTTGTTAATTTGGGATAGTGGAATTAGGAATTTATTTATTTATTTATTATTATATTTATATGGACATCAAGAACAAATATGTTAATGTTTTTACTGATGATTTTTATATTCAATTTATTTATTATGAAATAAACAAAAAAATTAAAAAAATGAAAAAATGAAAAAATAAAATATTTAATTGACAGGACCAACTGTCACAAACTTTTTTAAACCTCATAATATTTTCCACAGCAAATCAAATTATGATATTGCTATTAAGATTCAACTCTATACTTTTTTAGTCAAACTCATTGACCCATGTTTCATGAGTAGTGGTTTACAACAATCCATCTCTCACGAGAATGAATAGTCTACTTAACACAAATTAAATCTATGTGATGCTCACATAGGTGAAGCATTGGACCTTCCCAGAGTGTCACCCATCCCAATACTACTCCAACTCAAATACACTTAACCATAAAATTTCCTAAATATAAAAAGTTATTCTATCATATAGATTATATAATATATTTGCCCAAAAACAAATAATATAATATATTTGCCCAAAAACAAATAGAAACAGAACGTTTGGGAACCTTCCTTTTCTACTATAAAATCAATAATGTAACATGATAACTGATAACCAAACCAATTACCCACTACTAGACGGTTGACCCTTTCATCAGCAATAAAATTTTTAATAGGAAACAGAAAATAGCTGCAAAGAAAACCCCAGCTACAGAGCAGAAACGAAATCAAAGCCAAAATCCCTTTTACGTTGAGTATTTTTTCAGCAGATTCATCTTTAATCAGCACCCAAAAGAATTTAATCTACTCCGAGCCTCCATCACAGTTGTAAAGGGTACTCTAAAAAGCATAGAAAAAGAACGCAGATTTTGCAGAAAAAACTACATACCACGTTATTACTGTCTTCATTTGCCCTGTTATTTCTGGTGCTGTTGGAGACTCCCGTTGCCACGTTATTGCTTAACGAACTAAATAACTTCTCACAAAGCCAATTTCGACAGACCAAGCAAGCAGGGGTTTCTGCGCTGAAAAGGGGGAAATCAGACTATTTCGTCCGCATGGTCTCACCTAAACTTGCTAGGAAAGTGGCTAATTTAATCTACTTTCCTCCACCGCAGTTGTAAAGGTTACTGACAAAAAGCATATAAAAGGAACACAGATAACTAGTCATTAAACCAATTACCCACTACTGGACAGTTGACCATTTTATCAGTAGATAAAATTTAGAATAGGAAACAGAAAATAGCTGCAAATACAGAGCAGAAACGAAATCTAAGCCAACATTCCTTTTACGTTGAACATTTTATCAGCAGATTCAACTTTAATCAGAACCCAGAAAAATTAAATCTACATTCCTTCATCACAGTTATAATGGCTACTGAAAAATGAGCATAAAAGAGAACACAAATTTTGCATAAAAACTACGTACCTTTGGTAACAGCTTTACTGCCTCACTTTGCCCTATTATTTATGGCGCAGGCAGAGAGCCCCCTACACCATCTTATCGTTTTTTTCCCAAACAAGCAAGCTGGGGCTTGCGCACTGAAAGAGGGGAAAGCAGGCTGTTTCATCCACATTGTCTCACCTAAACTTGCGAGGAAAGTGCCCGGAAAAGAGAACCCCAAGGAAGGAAACTTCCGTGGCGGTGAATACGGGCATCCAAGCAATAAAGCTAAAATTGATATTCCCTAATTAAACAAGAGATGCAAGCATCATGTTCCTGCCAAGAGCTAAAATGTTGATGGTGGAGGAGAGTATTAAATGTATGCGTGGTTAGAGCAGATTAATGTACATGGTATTGAATATTAATTTATTAATGCACTGTTATACATCCTTAATGTGGTGCATTTAAAATATTAATTTTTTTTTTTACATATTCAAAAAATATTTACCAAGGAAATATTAAGTAGCATATATACTTTAAATTTAAATTTACAACAAAACTTGATAAAATATATTATAACATAATATATTATATTATTTAGTTTTAATATTTTATATATATAATATTTTTACAGTATTAAAATTTAATAATATAGTATGCCATTTGTATTTTATAAATAATAGCATTTTAGTACAAAAGACACTAAAGCTTTTATCTATTTTTATTTTTTTAATACATTATTCTTCTTAGTAAAAAAATTATAATAATAATATTCTAATTTATTTGAATGTTATTATTAAATCAATAGCTTTAAAATATTAGACGTAAAAACTAATTTATTTTTTTTGACAATAATGATCAATACATGATAAAGAATTTAGTAAAGAAATTTATAATAATAATATTCTAATTAATTTGAACATGATCATTAAATCAATCACATAAAAATATTGAAAAAAAAACCATAGTAACAATATATGCTTAATAATTAAGTTGTAAAAAAATTTCGCCTGACTACTCCAATTTGAGTCAATACTAATAAATCCATTTAAATCATTTATTGGGTAAAAACAAGAATTTAATCAACTATTTTGTCCACTATGCCATGTCATCCTTCATTCTCCGCTTGTAATGGGTTAGTAGATTATTTTCATAAGATAAAAAATGCAATCTTTATTTAGTCAATTATCCTGAAATGTGCCTTTTCAAAATTGGAACTCATTTAAATTTAAAAAAAAAAAAAATTCCATCTACAAGTATGATGGGGGCACGTTGTAGTATGCTTTGTTTTATTAATTTTAATATTATGAATCAACTAAATTTAAGATCTCATGCCCATTGTATTCTTCCACGTTTCCGCATGCAAAATGGTGGATGATTGACGTGTTCGGTGGTGCTTAATATATTTGTATACTGAGGACAGGTGGCACCAAAATAGCCTACCACCATTAGTCAAATCTGATAATTAAACTGTGAAATATATACATTAATATCTTTGTAGTTCTCTCCCCGTGCCCAGATGCTGGAAATATATTGCTCTTCCTTTGTAATATGCAAGATTAGATTCTCATTACTTATGATTTTTTTTTTCAGTTTAGGGGTACTTAGAACAATATCCTTGCTAGTGGCTTGATGGAGATATGTTTGAATCTTTGAATTGTTTCGGTCCAATGTTCAGAAGGGACAAACTATCCCGAAAATAGTGTTGATAAAAATAGAGAGGGTATGAACCTTATTGCATTTTCATTTGCAGGTTTTTATCATCTTAAACTAAGTTGAATTCGACTGTTTGGTTGTTGTAATGGTCTATAGTGTTACTAATAATGTCGCAGTGTCCTTTTGTTGGCCTCTGACAGTGCAGATAGCATTGTGGTATATTCTGAAGGAATCAAAACCACAACGTCGGAGGAGAGGACAGAGGAAAATAAACCAAAATTTGCCAATCAAAGAGACCGACTTCTTATGCTACAACTCAAAAGAGGCCTATGCCTATTTTAAACCCTAGGTTGGCCCTAATATTTGCAAGGTATCGCCCAGTTTGGATTATTAATGCTGCAATGGTTGGCTTGTCTAGATCTCCAGAGTAGGGGCATGGGATAAAATGGAGCCAAGACTCTGTTTGCAAGATTTTGAGAAGCTCCTTTTCAAATTTGTGCAAATGCAACAACCCTTAACCCATCAGATTAAATAACAGCAAAAGTAAGTATCACCACCATGGAATACCATACAGAATAAAGAATACCTGTATATATGGTATTATTAAAGGTGACAACATCTATTACAACAAAAACTAACTCAAAAGTGAACACAATCATACTAAAATAATGCACATCAGTAAGGATATCACATCACAAACAACTAAAATCCCTAAGACAAGTCGCAACAGTAAACTCAAACACGTTTTTGTACGGAAAATCTAAAAGAAGAAAAACCCACAATTTTGTTGCGATTTAAACGAACAAATGCTCAAAGCTCTTCACCATAGCTTTAGGGAAAATCACTGATTTTCAAAGGGGAAAAATCGTACCGTAGATTTTGGTCTAGAAATACTCCAATCGCCTCAAACTAGCGAGAAATTTCGAAAGCACACAGACAATGGAGAAGATGGAGAAGGAAAGTTGAATTCTTCAATGAAACTTGCACAGTAATACATACAGATCTGTATAAATGGCATTACCAGGCTGAGCATTCCCGCGGCCATTCTCATCCTGGGCAGCTCGCTTAGAAGGTGTACATCTGTTTTGTTATTTTTCTCCACTGCTGCAGCATGGGCCCTGCTAATGGGAGCATGTGTTTCCTCTTCCCTCGCACACATCCTCCTCCAATTTCAGATACGCTTCTATCACAGCATATAGCAAAATTGTCAAGAAAATGTCGCAATCATGGCTCTGGTTCTTGGTTGTTGGGCACCTTATCATCGGATGTCATTCTGGAATCATCCAACCTTCTGGAATCATCGGAAATGTTTTTTAAACACTAATAAAATTATTATAATAAAAAAAATATTCAGCAACATTAACCAATCATAATTAGAATAAATAGTTTTATTTGAATTATTATTTGAAAACATTAGCAATAAAAAGTTTAAAAAATACTTCATGCTTATTGGACAGTTTAAAATATTATATGCATCCAACAGATGCTATAGTATCCTGCCTGTCAGCAGGAACTAAAAAGAACTAGGTAGATTTAATGCAAACTCTAATTTGAGAGACTAAGATAAATGCATCCTACATTTCAATAACATTTTGTAACGTGAAAGCTACACATTCAATGAAAGAGAAACTTTCAATCAAATTTTACATCATAAGGATATGCAAAGAAATTCAAGAAATGAACTTTGTGAAGAACTTGTAATTGTAAAATGGAAAAAGTACTAGCACTTCATGATTTTCAATATGGCTACAAGGATTATATGACAATTATGTAACTAGTAGTCATCATAATTTCAATAACCGCACACTCATTGTCATAATGACTCCCACTAGGCATCATAGTTCCAATTTTGGAAAAGCCCATTAATAAATTTCACATGTATTAATAGCCGATCACTTTTTGTTACTTTTTTTAATCAGAATTGGCCCATTTGTGCACCACTATTGGAACATTTTGTACAAAACTATTCGTACATTTGTCCACAAGTACTAGTGATTTTGAGTGGATGGTTATTGGAACATCTTTAATTAGGTATTAGGTGACACTTTGACATGTGTACTTTTTGACCTTTGTCCGCATAACTAATCTCACAGCGTACATCGTTACTACCCAGAAGCCAAAACAATAGGTATAAGCAATTAAGTCACATACAAAGACAACTAAAACAAAAATTGTCAAAATCTTTTGTACCATTTAGGATCTATGGGTGTGCGAAGTTAGCTATGACAACTACTGGTGCTCTTCCCCTACTTGCAAGATTTCTTAAAAGAATTTATGATCCTAACTTGTTAAAGAATAGTTAGCCCTTAAGCCACAAGAGCCAAGAGCATGTAGATTTGAGGAAAAGAGATCAATAATGGTCTTGATGCCTCATTTAAAAAAATTGAGAGCATAAATTCAATACATCTATGAAAATGGAGCATCTCAAGAATCACTGGCTATGAGTTTTTAACTACGAACTATAGACATTTCGAAATCAACCTTCTATTATATAATTAATTAAATTAATATTTAATTAATTATCTTTCATAATCCAATATCTCTTAATTTCTCATACTTAATTGAATTCTATGTAATTTATTATGGGGTATGTGCACCAAGATGGAGGACCAAAAAGTTGCCAATTTTAATTTTTGCACAAAAGTAACCATTTGGCACTCACCATATTTGGCATGGCAAACCTATGGTTTGGTCACGCCAAAGCTATTTGGCATGCACCAAATAAGGAGAGTGCCAAATTTGGCACTAGCCAAATGTTTAACATTGCCAAATTGCCTTTCTCTTTCACTCTCTCTTTCTCCCAACGATAATATATACATGAAATATAACATTTAAGTATTTCTTGTATATATTGGTAGGATATTTGAGAGTGGTTTTAGATCTCTAGGATTTATAATGTAGATTCTAGGTTTTAGACGATCATTTAAATTTTTAAACTTCGTTTAATTTTAGTAATCAACACATGCTTCTATCATCATTCTCCCACTCCCTGCATGCCACTATATTTATCTCCCCTAAACTTTGAACCTATATATCTCTCTCTATCGCTCTTCCTCTATCCCATATCTACCTCTCTCTATCTCACTCTCTCTTCTCAACCCTAAGATCCAACATTACCTCTTTACCTCTCTTTCTTACCCTTCACTCTCTATTATATGTTTTATCTATCTCTTTACACACCTCTCCCTCACTACCTTTATTTATCTAGGTCTATCCCACCTTCTATCCCTTTGTACCTCACCTTCATTCCTTACCCCCATCTATATCCCTTCCTTCCCCACTCTCTCTTCTTTTATCTCCCTCTCTTATTGTTTCTCTCCCCTCTCTCTATATTTTTTTTCAATCATTACTTCTTCCTCTCATCCTCTATCTCTCTCCTTCTCTCTATCTTTACCCCTCTCCCTCTCCATCCCTATCTCATTACCCAACTCTCTCCCCATCTATCTCTCTCACCTCTATTTCCCCCAGATCTCTCACCCTTATCTCCCCAGGCTCTAGGTCACTTCACTCTCTAGTTCTTTACCTCCCTCTCCATCTCTCTCCCTATTCCTTACCCCTCTTTCTCTCTTTGTGAACATCTCTCTCCCCCTCATATCTCAACATCTCCCCTCTCTAGGTCTCTCCCACCATCTCTCCTTCTCTACCTTTCCTTCCCTCCTTACTCCCATCTCTATTCATGTCTCCCCTTCTCTTCCCTCTCCCTCTCTCTATCATCATCCCTAACTCTCCCTCTACATATCTCTCTCTCTACCCTCTTCCTTATCTCATCACCCACCTCTCTACCCCTCTATCTCTCTCCCTAGGTCTCTCAATCCTCTCTCCCTAGGTGTTAGGCCTCTCACCTCCAGAGAAAGAGATCCCAAGTGAGAGAGAGGGAGATACCTAATACAGAGAGGGGACAAGGGAAGGGTTGAGGGAAAGAGAGGGGGAAACCTAAGAGAGAGAGGGAGGGGGTTGATGGAAAGAGAGGGGGTTGATAGCGGCAATTAAATCCGAGGTGACTTTTAAGGCAACATTTCCAATTTTCACTCCGTCCTTCTACCAGGCCTAGGAAAAATTCTTGGAGAGCTTTGGGTTGAAACCCTGCATGCTTTCAACATAACTATCTAGGTTCCCTTTAACTAATTTTTGTCATCGATTAGCATTAGTTTTGAATTTGTTACATAAATCAAGTTCAACTTGTATTAGGTCCCCTCCCATATTTTTTTTTTATTGGTAATCACTTTTGGCTGGAGCTATGAACTAGTGAGACCACATTTTTTAGGGGACTCATCCTCAGTTGTTACAACATTCATACACCCTTATCTCTTTGTGATGCCTTCCTGAACCTTATATCTTCAAGACCAACAATGCAGAACCATGAGTAGGGTAGCCCAACAAGGACCATGAACCACTAGAGGTGAAAGACCCGTGAGAGTCCGATATAGCACCACTAGGCATGAAAGACTCGTGTGGGTCTGATAGAATTCCACGAGCAACACACGCCAATGAGAAACTAGATCCATAAGTAGTATATGCCTACGAGGAACAAGGTCCACAAGAACACCAACCCAACAAGGGTTGAGAAAGGTTAGTCAGTCCACATGTCTACCAAGATCACCTATACGTCCTCCAAGATCAGTCACCATTAATATCTCCTACCAAGGTGGGATCAAACCTTTATATTAACATACCGCTTTGGTCTAGGCGGGGACTTGAAGCTTGGTTTCACCACAAACAATGCAACCATTTCACCATTACACTAACAGGTGATCCCCAAGTCCCCTCCCGTCTTAATTATAGAGAGTTTTGACATAAAAACTAGGTAGAGAGAGAGTAAAAACTAGCAATTTGAGCACAACACTTACAAGAAATTTCGGAAGTGAATTTACTTCTTGAAGGAGACATTCACCACCAAAACATAAATCATAGATATACTTGATCATTAAATTTATGTCCTCAGAGATTGCCTCATTAACCAAATTCAAAATATTATAGATATTCATCCATATTTTTAAATTCTTGGAAAACGCTCCTAATGAAGCAAACCTGTTTGTAATTTTATTGTCTTCCCTTCTTGTATGACAAAGGCATATGTGGCTAATCCCATGAATGAGGGACTTACACTTAGCCATAATGTCTTCACACTCCAATCCATAATGGCTTCATTCTTGAGTAGGAGGATGGCTTGTTTTTTAATCACCTTCTATGATGATTCAATTGTACCTTCTTTCATTATAGCAAGATGTAGTAAATATCTACCACATCCACAAGATTAATGATTGTGTTAGTCTAAAATTACTTTTCTTATATTTGATAATAATAACATAAGTTATCTTTTTTGAAGATAAATATGCTCACTTAAAAAAAAAATTGTTAGATTAAATAAGTAATCATTTTTTTATTGATCACTAATTAGGCCCTCTTTTAATTTTATTATTAGTTAAGCTAAAATTTTCTTGTCTCATATTTAGGTCAATGTTGTCTCATAGCATATGTTGAGGATGTAATTGTCGTGATCTAACTTAATCCTCACTTAAGGTTTTGTCTATGATTTTCTTTTTGATTTCGTATTTAGGTCAATGTTGTCTCATAGCATATGTTGATGATGTACTTGTCTTGATCTAACTTAATCCTCACTTAAGGTTTTGTTTATGATTTTCTTTTTGATTTCATAAGAATTCCTTTCTATGTAGTATTCTTTGAGTTGTTCAATCAATATAGAAGCCATTATGCTTTTTTAGATCAATTTTCTTCTCAAGGTTGCATAAGTCACAACAATTAATTTTTATCATTAGGTGTGATAGGTGTTTTGGTTTTAGGTGATTCTTTGGAGATATGGGGTTCACTATCGACTCCAACATGATATAAAAGATTTTTGTTTATGACTCCTCTCTATTTTATGAGAGATTGAACCTTGAGAGAAAAATCAACTCAATATGAAGAAAAATCAAGACCATTGTTGGATCCAAAAAGATCAAAATCCTTAAGAATACCTATATAAACATTGAAATTAAAGTTTGAAAGAATTATTTAATTTTTTTAAGGGTTTAAATTTGCAGCAGTAAATATGTGCACAACCCTACAAATCCATATGGTTATATAATATCATACTACATGGTCATCATTGCATGATATGTCAGCCAAGTGTGTGAAAATTTGAATAAGATCCTTTTTTGCAGTGTCATAATTTTTTTTAAATGCGCTGATGTTTAATTTCTTAATGTATCTAGTTTTTAGTGCCATATTCAAGAGTTGATGTCATGAGCCTTCAATATACTTGTAGAAACATATTTTGCACTTGTATCAATGACATGAAATTTTCTTAACAATATATAGAAAAATATTTTGGTTACAATGGAATATATTGACACATCAAGGAATATATCAGTGGTAAGCATATTGTATTTTCAACATCAACATGATCTCATCCCTGTACTACTTAGTAGGTCCCTATATCCTCACTTGAAAGGAAAATTGCAGCCATAAAATGACAATTTCTACTAACCAAAAAGATAAATCTATGCAAACAAGTATTTAAAATCCACATGTAAGAGAATAGACAACAAAACATCAAAGATGACACAAGATATACTCTAGGAAAACACTCAAGAGGGAAAAATATAGCCTCCAAAAATATCCATGCTCAATATATTATTCAACAATAACATATTGCAATACATATTAGAGCCTCCATTAATACCTCTAAAACATCAAGCCTCTCTAATGAAATTTATAGTATTAGACTTGTGTTAAAATTAGTTAATAATTACAAGGTTGATGATGCAATCAATTAAGAAGATAAACTTGTAAGAAATAGTTAGATTGTAGTAGAAGAAAGGAAAACCATTTGAAAAGAATAAAAAGGAAAGTGCATTCCAAATTATTAAAATAATTATTGAGTATCTTATAGAAGAGTTTATTAATGTTGTCAAAGGATCTTCAAACATTTATGCTTAGACTTCGTGGGCTATCTTCACTACATTTAATGAAGCCTGGAAAAAGACTAACTTGGAACATCAAATAGATAAAGTGTAACAAGACCATATTGATGGTTGGTGATGCCAGATGTTGGAGGTTCATTCATCATCTCAAGTCATCTTCTCACTTTGATATGGTGTGTTGCATAAAAAACATTTTTTCTTTCTATTTTTGCATTCCTTTCTTGATGTTGACAAATTTAAAGGTTGCATATAATGTGATGTTTCCTTCTTTAAAAATTGGTGAGGGAATTGGTGGACTCGATATGGATTGTTGGCCAACAAGTTGATAAGACTATGATTGAAAGAATTGTACAACTTCAAGTCATGATACAATTTGATGGACCTTTATGATTTCAACTCACTATAAATATTTATTTGTATGATATTTTGTCTTAAAATTGTATAGAAATAATTTTATATGATTGAGAATTTTCTTTCACACTTACATAATTTTATCATAAAAATGTTAACAAATTAGGTTAGAACAATTATTTTAAGATTAGAAAATATCATAAGAACTATAATCTTATTTTACTGTATTTTGAAAATTTTATTCAAACTTATATTTCCAAGCCTTGGCAAGGACTCAACTACATTGCATCACTTGTTAATTTCAATTAGAAAAAACTCACATCACCATCATTACCATCATAGTTAGCAAAAATGTCATAGAAATCATGTTCATTATAACCATCATACTCTTCATCCTCATCACCATACTCTACATTCTCCTCATTATAGTCACCAACATAAACATCACCATCATGATCGTGATTAGCAATATTTTCATGATATTTTCTATCGAGAAAGTCATTACTAAGTAGAAAAAATAGCCTTTGTAGTATGTCAAGGGTTTTTCTTTTCAGGCCCTTCTTCACTCCCATTAAAAAAACCTCCTTTATAGCAAAACCAGAATCAAATGGCTTCCAAATGCATTTTGATGAGAGCATCCAGGAAGCATATTTTGATAGCATTCCTACTCTTAATTCATTATCTTTTTCTCTTCATGAGACATGTCATTTATCTTTTAATTTTCCTCTACCTACCCCCTTCATTATTTTATTATTTCTTCTACCTACCCTTTTATCCTAGCCGACAATTTATTTCTTTCACCTCTTAATCTTATCCCTCCATTTTCTAAAGTGTATTTTATATAAGAGGATACTCTCATTCTTTCACAACCCTAACACTTTTTTGCATTTAATCTTTCTTGCAATCAAGCGACTTCACAACCACAATCCATTCTTTGTTGATCTCTTGTGCACATACAAAAATCTAAGAGTAAATATATCAAACAAGATCAATGGAAATAGGAGACAATGGAGATCAAACCCTACTTGGCACGTGAATAGTATTATTACTCCAATTTGTTAATGTGCATGTTCTTAGGTATCTTCATTGGTTTATGGTGCATGTTTTATTGAAGGACTAGGATTGTTTGTGGTTGGATATTTGTTGTTCTGCAATAGTTTATTATCATCATTTTTCACCTCACACACTTGGTACTTTCTCTATTATTAGATTGAGTTAATTTTAAATTTTTAGGTTATGCTATCTCATTGCATGGAATGAGGACACTTTCTATAATGCAATGTAATGGTCACCTAAGGTTTATCTAGGGTTTATTTCTCCTTACCACAATGATTCTTCTTTCATTGTGATCATTTATTCAGAGGGGGCTTCACTAGCTAGGAAATATTATATCACATGCATTTATATTGGGGGATTTAATATCCCAAAAATGAGGGTACAATATATTGCCTCTCAGTGAGAATAGGGGGCTTTAATTCAGACTATGAAAAAATGCAATATCTAGCAAAAATAGGGGGATCTTAATTCAAGTCGTGTATTAGGATGGGGTGACAAAAAAAGAGCTTAGGACACTCTTTTTTGAAAGTACGGGGGTTCTTTAGTATGCCATGAATGCACACGATATAACCCAAGTTCATTAAGTGAAGCCCTCATGTATTTATTCAAGCCAATGCATGAATACATTCCCAATTTTTTGAGCAAATATATCTTGTTTAATCTCTCTTTGTAATATGTATTTTATTTGCAAGTTATTTTTGGGAGTTGTGAGGTTTAACCATCAACTCCAGCATAAGCTACAAAGAATCTAGTTTCAAAATGAGATATGTAAGTAGGGTCATCATGAGTGAATGCTTGAGGATTAGGTTTATAAATAGGGATGAACTTGACTTTGAGGTGCTTATTGTATTCTAGGCCGAGTAGTCAAGTAATGACATAGAGTTGTTGGTATGATAGTGGTTGGATTTTTTTTGATATTGGTTCTTCTAATTTATCTCGTTGATAGTTCAAAAAATTTAGTGCTTGTTAGACAAAGTAATTATTAGTAACAAAGGGGAGGTTATCACCAAAATTTTTGTATAATGTACATATACACATATTACAAAATGGATTAATTTTCTTTTCTATAATATGTAGACATAAAAATATTACAAGATAATTTAACTTTTTTCTACATTTGATTTGGCTACCATCCAAGTTGTGTCTAGTATACATACATACAAACAATAAAAGAATGGGCTCATTGAAAGTGGTATCAAAGATTTTACACTTGTGATATTAGATCTAGTCCTAATTTTTTGTTTTTACAATAATTAATAGTGCAGAATAAGATATCTGAGTTTTGAAATAAGCTAGGACACATCTACTTGAGTTGGGGGTTAAATTCAAGGGTAGAAATGGTCCTAAAATTATCTAGAGTAGTGAAAATTAATACATGTACTAAGGAATGTGAAATTGGGCTCACAATTAAAGAGTACAATTTATGAAACTGCATTTAGGCCCCACTTTAGTAGTGATATGATACTTCATGAATATGAAGTTCCGTGTACATAAAATTCATGAAAAAGAATATTCATAAAGATGTCAAATAAAGCCTTCTATGTAGTGATACTTATAATACAATGTAAGGAACAACATCTTGCATAACCAATTTGTTATCAAATTTTAAAATAACCTAGAATTATTACTAAGAGTGATGAAATATGAGAGTACATATGGCCCACTATTTGAGAATTCTCATTACATAAGTAGAAATAGGGTATCATGTTTACCATGTTAGTTTATGAAAAGTGGTAATGAAAGATGTCTTCAATAGGGTCATTTAGAAAACAAATACCATATCAAAGAGTACTTGCTAAGAATGAGAGAAAAATCATGCTTTAGATGAAACAACTGACATACAAATTGAGGCTCTCTAGCTCTAGTAATGAGGAAATTTTTGAAGTGTGCTAAATAAGGGCTTAGATAGAATTATACCTTCAAGAGTAAAAGATTTTAACTTTTCTAATATTCATTTGTCTTGTTCAATTTTTCATCTATAGTAGATGGGTCTACAAATCAGGATGACATGAGAATGAGCATATCATCGATGTAGACTTGAGATAATAAGGCAACACATCATGGAGGGTATCCAGATCCATGAGTAGGCCATATTGAATTTTTCATGTATTTGATTTTTTTTATTTTTGGGTTTAGATATCTAAAATGATTATGATTAGATTTGTTCACTCACTTTCTTGATGTCATAGCCTAGATAGGGTGTCATAGTCCAATTTGGGCACCATATTTCAACATGAAACCTATGTTCTATTTAGGTGCCATAGTCCAAATAGATGTGCAAGGGATTTTGCATAAAACTTGGTGAGATTTTAATTGTGTATGTATTTTTTATTATCAATCGAATCCAAAAAAAATCAAGAGAATACAACATATATTGTGGAAATCTCATAGCATTAACCTTCAATCTTGTCATAGGCCCCTCCAACTATACAAGAACATTTAGGTGGCCACATATACTAGCTATAATATTTCTAGGCCGGGTCCTTATCATAAAAGGTGTAGTTGGACTATGGTGGGCATACACCATGTCAAAAATGAGATATTGGATTGTGGTGGGTATTCACCATATCAAATATGAGATTTCATGATTTGATGTCGATGATATTGATGGAGTGATGACACAATTAACACATCCACTTTCGATGTTTTGATAAAGGATATGACAATGACACTATATTATGTGTACCAAATTTTACATCTTCCAATGTGATGTGAGACTGCGAGACTAGTAAGACCATGTACACTCAGCATCATTTATCACAACTAGATGTATTGCATAAAGCAAGCCATATCAAGGAATACGAGGGGTCAAATTTATCTACACTAGTTATTACAAATTACTATGGATACTCATGCCCTCCAAAAGATACCAATAACTATAGATAGTCTTGTTGAACACTTGATAAGTGAAGCACACATCTAGATGGACTGCTCAAACACAATATCCAGGTGATGGAGAAGAGCAAGATAATCTTTGCATAGGGATTTAGTATGCTAGATCATAGGGTCTATTATGATCTTGGCCAATATGTACAATATGAGGGACAAAACATCATGATCTACACATTACTGCAAGTTTGGGTATTTGAGCATATTACATGCATGAGGCCAAAGGGATATCCTATCAAGGTCAATTGGGGGAGATCATCAGCATGCCCCTAACCATTGAAAAGACCATGGTAGAGAGGATATTTGTTGTATTCAAGAGTTTTATTTGACAAATTAGAGTGGATAGACCTCTAATGGAGATCATATAGGACTATAAGATCATGGGTAGTCATCACATAGAAAATAGTAAGGATATAGTGCTATTGAATCCTCATTGGGCATAATGAGTACATCATTATTTCATTCTACTATGACCAAGTGACATGATAGTTTTTCCAAATACAATGGGATCCTTGCTCAATAGCTATATGCATAAATATCTATTTTTAAAATGTTCTAGAGTATTAGAGCTTTTTATCCTCAACCCTCCACCAGGCTCCCAAATGTGGAATTTCATGCTAAAATGTAGGAAAGTGTTTATTCCTTATCTCTCTTGGATAATTCATGATGGCAAAAAAGTATTTTTTGGGAAGATTCTTGGAAGGGTCTTCCTCCCTTGGATATATTAAAGAACACATAAGAGCTAAAACTATTACATAAGGAATCCTAGGGAGTCAAAGTGTCAGCTTTTTTTTTTTTATCTCTAATGTAGATGGAGCTTTGGAAATAAACTAGAAAGATTTTGAAAATGAGCATATGCCTCAGCTAAACAAAAATATTTGCTTCTTTAGGAGATGAAGAATAGGGCAGTTCATTACAAAAAAAAATGGACAAACTTATCTAGATCCCCTATCAATCAGGTAATTACTTAGTAAATCAAGGCTACCATACTTTTAGGAAAGAATTTTGAGTCTAGAAATTGAGGTGTTTTTCATTTTGTTGGACTGCAACATGTCTACCAAAATCTAGATCATTTGATTGTCTTTGGCTTAAAGGAAATATTCTTAATAGTGATAGGTTAGCCTCCCTGGGTATTACTCCAATTTTAATTATGTATTATATGGAAAAAGAGTGGAAACAAAGGATCACCTTCTCCTTAATTGTGAATTTCCAAACACTTGTTGAACTCAGCTTCTTAAGAAATCACATTGGTCTACCCCGTCCATTCTAAGTTGATTATGGTGTTTGAAACATGGCCTAAATTGTTTTAGGGGTCTCTTTTTGTATCCCTCTAGGAAGTTGCCCCTAGCATATTAAGTTGGAAAATTTGGTGAGAAAAAAATAAGAGGAATTTTAGAAAAGAATGCAACTAAGTGGAAGGTGTAATTAGTAACATTGAGAAGGAAATTTTTAAATTTGTCCTAGCATACACCATTAAGAATAAAAGTACAACTTCTTGTTTTTCATCTTTGTATAATTCTATCATGTTGAAATGGAAAAGCATTAGATTATCATTTAAAAGGAGTCTTATTTAATAACTTAATTAAAAAGTTGGATAGAAAAGCAATCAGATGGAAAGCCTCATAGAAAAATTTCATCAAGTTAAACTTTGATGGTGTGGCCAAGGGTAACCCGAGGGTCTCCGGTGTAGGATGTGTGTTAAGAGATTGCATAGGTAAAGTCCTCATTATAGGGGCATCTAGAATTCCAGACGGGACTAACAATATAGTGGAACCCTCATCTTTATTGTTTGGGCTTAAACTAGCATGTAAAGTAAGGGTCAAGAATATTGATATTGAAGGTGATATTTTGAACAATATCAATGCTTTTAAAAAATTTGACACATTAGATTGGAAGGTAAAGTATATCCTTTAGGAGACATGGAATTTACTTTAGGACTTTGATAACAATCACATTTCCCATTATTTTAGAGAAGCCAATAAGATTGCAAACATTGTAGCAAATAAAGGGTGTCACTTACTTCAAGGGGATGTTTTGTTTAAATATTATGATCATATGAGTGATAAAGAGCTAGAGGCAACAATAGAAAATGAAGCTTTTCAACACAGAATCCCACAAAAATGGAATTGGCCATACAATTTGTAGTAGACTGCATATGAAAATAGACAACACAATTATCTATTGTATTTATGTCTTCTTTGTTCTATTCTATCTTTTATCTACTATAGAGTTCATCCAATAATAAGAACTTACCTTTGATGCATTCCAAATGGTGTTGTAGGTTCAGAAGAAGAATATTTTGGGGTGGACTCTGCCTATACACCCAAACTAGTTAAAAGATACCAAGTTGGAGAAAGTATGAGTCATTCCATTCTGAGATTCAACATGGCATTGACTTTAGGTGCCTTGCTTCATACTAGATTTATGGTTTTCTACTTCGGCCTATACTTCAAGGATGTGTATTGTAGGGCCATTGGAAATTTTGGTTTTTGTGGTGTAAGTCCAAGTTTTGGTCATCCATTTTCATCTTGACCTTCTTGCCTCTACTTTGAAAATGTCTTATCTAACGAAGCTATTAAATTAGCCATTGTGATTTTTGGGAGTATGGTGTTGGATGATTTGACAACCACAAATCTTGATCCATCCTAGATCCATCTTCCCTACAAGTGAAAAGCAATTTGAATTTCTTGTCCATAAATATAGATTTTTTTTATGATTAGGATTCTCCATCTCTATCTTTCATACTCTCTTGTTTGGTATTGCTTGTCATATGGGGGTGGGTGTATTGTTCTATTCTTGGTTTTTGTTGTATTTGGTTCCCTCTGGTAGGAGCTTTATTATTTCCTTCATGTTCTTTATCTCTACTATATGTTTACTTCTATTAATATATATTTAGGCTTAAGGTAATTTACTTAAAAATTGAAAATATTTTCTCATAATTTGTAATTGAACACAAAAATACTATTTATTGTAATAAAAGCAATACATTGTTATTTCAAATTATATAGCTTCTATTATACTTTGAATGGTCATAAATTTGTTTGGCAACCTTTAACATTTCATAAAAAAAATGCAAAGTATTTATTGCACTCACCTTTTATATTTATAATAGGACAAGCATATAATATGAAGTACTCAAATGCAGATACTTTATCCTTATATACATAAGAATAATATTTTTCCACATAACAATTATAATTGTCTAAATGACATACTTGTATTGGATAGTCATGATATTTTCTATAAAGCCAAAAAAAAACAAAAAAACTTTTCACTTTACAAAGAAAGTATTTATAATTATTTACATGGCATTCATAGATTTTCTTATTCATATAAAGATCCATCTTGACAAAATTTACAAGACTAAAAATCCTAAGACCACATGTACTTGCAACAACAATGTATACATTCCAAAATTGAATACATAAACCAAGTACTAAAATAACACTAAGATCCTCATTAGGTTGAAGATCATCTTCAGCAGTGCGGCAAATGGCCTCATTCTCAGGATGCCAACTCAGTTTGATTTCCTCTAATTGTGGGGACGCTCCCATATTGGGAAGTCCTTTCATACTGTCGTTGTAGACTAGATGGAATACCTGTAATTCCTGGCAGCCACTAACCTCAGGAGGATCTACCCTCCAGCAATTATATAATCTTAACTTCTTTAATTTCCTCAGTGGTGAGAAGTTGGGAAAGCTTTGTAAATTTTCTAGTGTGGAAAACCAAATATCCTTCAACAAGAGACAACCTGTTAGATC
Organism: Cryptomeria japonica; assembly: GCF_030272615.1. NCBI lineage: Eukaryota > Viridiplantae > Streptophyta > Pinopsida > Cupressales > Cupressaceae > Cryptomeria > Cryptomeria japonica. Next base: position 468,339 of record NW_026728914.1, read on the forward strand.
CGGGGGCTCCCTTATACCACATTTCCCAAGTTTGAGCACAATCAAATTTGATAGGAGTCTAAAACAGAAGCTCCTTTAGATTTCTCAAATTCCATAGTTGAACATTTTTCAGTCCTTCACAATATTCTAAACTTCTAAGCACTGAAACATCTTTTGATGCAACAAAAGACTCTACCTGGGCACCTATATCTGTACATTCCTTCACTGCATCTATATCTCGACATGTCTTCAATGCATCACGATCCCACAAAACAGTTTTGGATATTTTCTTATGTCCAACGAGGGGCGTTGACCAAGCCCACCGGGACCAACTGTTGAGGACAGTACGCTGCAGCTCCAGGCATTCTGTACAGTCGAATTCGCCCTTCACATTATCACACACACTAAATTCCACCTTCTCCAAATACCGCAAGCCATTCAACGGGTAGCCGAGACAAGCAACCAAGGACTTCGTATATATAGTTGTGTGCTGTTCAATTACAAGACATCGCAATAACATATACGACAGTTCTTCTCATATAATATTTAAGATTTTTAAAACTAGCATTCTCATCAAAATGATAAATGAGGTGTAAGGTTACCTACTAAAATATATTTTAAATAATATATTGGAGGGTATAAAATCATATAATGTTAAATTTGAAATTATATTAAAGGATACAAAATTACATAATGATAGTTATATGTTATGTAAACAATTTGATTTTAAAATATAAAAATCTAAACATGAAAGTATGCAAATTGATTTGAAAATATAAGTTGTATCCATATTTTTATTTTTGCAACAAATAATTTTAAATACCTAGAAAACATCACACACTACAAATAAGTTGGCCTAAATCATTGCCAAATGATACATTAGATTTTACAAATGGGCCAAGGGAAGCTTTTGGTGGACCTACGTTGGAGGGATAAAATGGCTTGCAACCCACTTTTCAAATGGGTTGAAGAAACCCTACACCGTCCAAATCTCCCTTCAATCCAAAAGGAATCACCAAGGAGAAGGTTCTAGATGGACAGGCACAATAAGAAGAAATGATTTGGAAAGAAACATCACTTTCATAAGAGGAAATGTTATAAATGCCAACAAGATAAGCCCAAAACTTAGAACTGCAAGATTATATGTCATATATGGGTCCCCAAAGGGAAAGATCAAACAAAAATGCCTCTGGACCTAGCAAAAATAGATGGTCATGAAAAACGATTGAAGATTACTTTTGAAGATGAAGCTCTTACATTCCTAGTTAAAGATTTACAAAGCAGAGCCCTTATCGGTAAGTTTTGGAACCATATCCCGTCTAAGTTTGAGATGTTTAATTGGGCTGAATATCATTGGAAAGGGGTCTACAATGTCTTCTTCCTCGAGCAACAACTAGGTCTTTTTGTAGTCCTCTTTAATAACAAGGAAGATAGAGATCAAACCCTCTAAAGGAAAACCTGGCTTATGAATGGGGCTGGTCTTTTCATACAACCATGGATACCCAACTTCCACCCTTCCTTATCTGCCATTAAATTCATACCGGCATGGGTCCAACTTCACACACTCCTATTAGGATATATTGAAAGTGAAGTACTCATAGAAACCACTTTTTTAATCTCGTACAAAATTAAAATTTATTCCATTTATTCTATTATGTATTTCCTCAAAGCCATATAATTATATTTTATCTAATACAAAATTAAAATTTATTCCTTTCTATTCTATTATATATTTCCTCAAAGACATAAATATCTAGCGACTCAAAACCTGGATCTGAGAAAGTTTGGCAACAATAATTTTCAGTATAGAATCAATCTTTTTAATGTTATATGGTGACCAATTACCCGCTACTCAACCGTTCACCATATTATCACAAGATTAATCTTTAATCGAATTTGAGAAAAATTTAATCTGGTTTCCTCTGATAGTACTGAAAAAAAGGGCATATAAAATGAACAAAGATCTTAGATTAAAACTACTTCTTACGTACCTACGATAACATCTTTACTGTCTTCCATTTCCCTACTACTTCTGGCGTTGTTGGAGAGTCCCGAAGCCATCTTATCGCTAAACCAACTAAATAACTTTTCCTTGAGAACAAGTGAGGGTTTCTCCACTTAAAAAGGGTAAGGCAGGCTCACCTTAACTTGCTAGGAAAGTGCTGAGAAAAGAAAAACCTAACCATGGAAACTTCCGTGTCGTTGAAGTCGGGTACCTAGGCAATTGCTGATTCACTAAACGGGTATCTAGGAAATTGCCGATTCACTAAATTAAAAGAAACTACCTAGCGTGAATGCAATCTACAAGTTGAGATGCTCGAAACAATATTTCCTACTTTGCGCCCCCATTTCCAAGTATAAGCAAGGAGAGTTTGAATTGTTTTTGTTTCAATGGGAAAAAATGGTAAAAAGGTGAATAGAAAAAAAACAAGTTGAGGTTCAATGTATGAGAAAGATTTTTTGAAAGATGCATTGCTTAAACTTACAAGATCTAGAATAGAATTCAGAATTGGAATGGAAAAAAACAAGTTCAGGTTCAATGTTTGAGAAAGATTTTTTGAAAGATGCATTGCTGAAACTTACAAGATCTAGAATGGAATTCAGAATTGGAATGGAAAAAAAACAAGTTCAGGTTCAATGTATGAGAAAGATTTTTTGAAAGATGTATTGCTTAAACTTACAAGATCTAGAATAGAATTCAGAATTGGTAGAAACTATAAAGGAGCTGAGAAAGGATATATGAAAATGATATTCTTCAAAAAGTGTTAGAGATTGTTAGAAAGGAAAATGGAGAAAAAAAAGGAATGTGTAATTTTGTTTTATGAAGTCATAAAGAAGAATGAAGGTTTGGAAATTTGGTTAAATTTCTTGGAAAAAAGAGAATGATAATCTAAAGTTGAAGTCTTCAGTATGTGATAGCTCGTGTGATATGAGTGATTTATATCCTTCAATTGATATTGATGATGTACCTAAAGTTTCTTCAGGTAAAGATGGTAAAGTTGAAGGTAAGGATATGCGTGAATCTCCAAATTTTGTAGGTGCAAGTTGTTATGTTCAAAATAAAGGTTGTTGAAAAGAATATCAGTTTGAAAATCATGCAAAAAAATGGGATATTAAAGAAAATGAATAGAAAAATATGGGAAAGGAATCAAAGAGCCCATTCAACCAGTTATGAGGTCAAAGAATGAAGGTCTTGGATATGGTAAGAAAAATAGATCTTATGTTGCTAGGTGTTACAAGTTCATGCAAATCAACTCAAAGTATGCAATGTTTATACTGTCATGGGGAAGGACATAAAGAAGAGAATTATTGCCTGATCTTCAGTATTGTTCTATTTGTGGATTGAAGAATCACTCAGAAAAACCATGTTGGAACAAATAGTCAAAAGTTACTAGTATGTTTGAAAAATATTATACAAGTCTAAGTGTTTGAATGTAAACAGAGGTAGTGATAAATCAAGGTTTGAATGTTTCACTCAAGTGGGTGATGACTTCTTTCTATTATTAGCACATTTAAAGGTGACACGAGTTTTCTTATGTTAGAGAAAGGAACATAAACCCTTATGATCTCTCGTGAGGGAGAGAGATGAGTAAATTGGTACCTCACATCTACAAAAAGTGTTTCCTAGTGAGTTGCAATGGTTTGGATTTCACCAAATTGAGCTATGTTGCACTAACATGGTCACATCAAATTGCAAAGATCTAGTTTTCAAAGCTTTGAGATCAAATTGTGAGTCTTAGCATCAACAGGGAGTATGATAGAAGGTGATTTTTGAGTCTCACCACCGTTCAAATGAATTTGATCTCCATGCATTGCAACACTACCATTCTGTGTTCCTTCACATGCGGAGTTTTGGTTAGCCTATTTATAGATTGCATGTTTTGTTGAATATTAATTAACAAATTAGAAACTCAAGTAAATAATATATGCTCCTCTTTGGATTTCCCATGCCCTAATATTATAAAAGAGGCTACAACCTCAATAAAAATTCCCTTTTGTACTCGTTAAATGGCAATTTACAAAACATAATCCATTGAAGTAAGTTGAATAAAATAAATTCTATTTGAGATTTATTTCTAACATTGTCTATGTTTTCCATTATTTCATTTGTATTTAGCATCTGCATTTTAAGAAACTACAAAAACTAGCTATTCTCATTTGATTCATACAAAGCTATGATAGAACGCTAAGTCTTCCCTCCATGAAAGTAGCTTATCCTATGAATGGTCTTGTCCTTTAGCCACTACCACTCTTTGAATTCCACTGGTGTACCTACATCACCTAAGTTCGAGAACCTTTTACCTTTGAAGAGTCATAGACAAGATAGAAGATCCCCATTAGGTTGAAGGTCCACACGAAATTCAAAATTGTCAATATTGATTTCCTTACGAGAACAGCAACTCATATTGATTTTCTCTAATCGTGGGAAATTTCCTATTTTGGGAAGTCCTTTAATATTGTCATTATAGATTAGATGGAGTACCTATAATTCATGACAACCAATAATATTAGAGGATCTTCAACCCTCTTTCAATTATATAAAATTAGTTTGTTTAACTTCTTCAATAATGAGAAGTTGGGAAACCTTTGTAATTTTTTTATAACATCCTCCAGCAAGACACAATATGTTAGATCTTTTAACTCCCTTATACCATAGTAGCTAAGTTTGTGCACTATAAAATTTGATAAAAGTTTGAAACTTGGAAGCTCCTTTAGATTCCTCAAACTCTATTGTTGAAGATTTTTCAGTTTGCAATAAGACTCTAACTTTTGAACATAAATCATATTTTTTATGAAACAAACATCTCTATTTGGACTTCCATATCTAGACATGGATTTAAAGAAGTTGGCATATTTATAGATGCCTTCAGTGCATTATGGTCCCATACTATAATTTTTGATAGTTTCTTAAGTCCAATGTCAAATGGTGGGAAATCTCATCAAGAGGCTTTGGGTGACACTACTCTAAAGTTCCATTCATTCTGTATAATCACTTGGGGCCACTTGACTTTATGACACACGCCAAATGTCACTTTCTCCAAATATGGAAAACCATTCAACCTTGAGAACTCCAAGAGGGATTGACAAGAAAAGATTAATCTCTATCAAGAATGCACCAGTAAGATCTCATAGCTAATTGATGACTTGGTTAGTTTAGGAAGTTTAAACATTGGATTTACTTTGCTTAGCTAGAGCTAGGTTGGCTATTGCAATTTTTATTACCTTCATGTGCTATCAAGTCTTCACAATTATGTAGGACTTCAATTTTTTTAGAAATGTGAAATGATCTATTATCTATCTACAACTAAGATTTAAATGTGTTAGTCATTATGTAGCTCACCACATTAGTATGTCTAGTGAGAAATATCCTTAAATTGAATGCTCAAAGATTCAACCAAAGCTTAATCATAAAATCCCTAGTAGTTGAACAAAACACTTATCATTTATTGTTAGAACAATATCATATTCTTATTTAAAATATAATGTAACTGCAACCTAAATGATTTAAACATCTTTTAGCAACCATAAATCTTGTTATCTCTAACCTTTGTATCCAACACAAATGATCCAATAATCAAACACAAAAAAAATATTTATTGTTATAAAAGCAACACATTATTTTTATTAAATAACTTATATCCAACTTTAAATGATCATAAATGTTTTTGAGAACCTTGCACATTTGATGAAAAAACATAAGGTATTTATGGCACTCACCTTTTAAATTTTTTATAGGACGAACATATAATATGAAGTCCTTTAATCCATAGACATTGTCACCCCAATATTTATACAATAAGAATAGTATCTTTCTACATAACAATAATGCTTGTTTAAATGAACACCCTATTTTATAAATAACACACTTATAATGGATAGTCATGATATTTTATATAAAGCAAAAAATATTCATTACACTTGTAATTTACATTCATAGATTCCCTTGTCCATATAAAGATTCATCTTGATAAAAAAATTATCACTTGTTTATTTTTATTTAAATTTACATAATTAAAAATCCTATAATCAAACAACCTTTATAACACTAACTAAAAGAGACCCTCCATACATCCAAAATAGACGCCTCCAGATCATAAAACTCATGCAACAACTTTCAAGGAAGAGCTTTAAAAAAGGTCATCCCACATAACTAGTGGAGATGGTATTAAAAAATTGGATAGATGCCTCCAATCATAAATACCAGCGAAAGTCAAATAAAAACTTTTAAAACCCATATAACTAGACGTAGTTTAGTAAAATTGACATGTCGTCTAACTGTTGAAAACCTAGTTGTTGACCATATAAGGTAAGAAATAAGTAAAAGCATTACCAGAGGTATAACATTATATGCAATCCTGGGGGTTCCAAAGATTAGGCACCCATCAACCTAGGACCCTACGACGAACTTGTTGGAAGTGGATTTATTTTGAGAGGAGGGGGGGGGGGTTGAATAAGAGTGATTGTAATTCTGACCCAATTTGAGAAAATATACAAATTAGAATACAACAACTTTGTTTGAAAACTTGCAACCAATGAGCAACAATGAGATACCAACCCTTAGAGAATCAGACTTGACCATAACCGACTTTTGCAAAAGTAAACAAAATTTGAACATCACAAGTAATGCAAAATAAGAATTAATGAACATGACAAGATTTGTGACCAGTAAACCATATAAATAACAAAGGTATTAGAGCATTAAACTAATGAAACAAATAGAGACAAAGATGAGCATAGAACACCATAGATTTCATGAGTGGAAAACCCTCTTCGAGTAGAAAAACCACTTGGCAAAGAATTTCCTTTTATTAATTCAAAAAGCACCAACTCTGTACACTGAATTTAGAAGTATCAAACTTCAGGGAGCACCAACCCCCATATCTCATATTATATCAATAATATCTCAAGTTGCAAACATTGAAAAATTTATAACTACATCATGCTTATGAATCTACAAACTTGCCAATGTTTGAATGAGGTTTCTGAAATAATGATATGCAATAATTTCAGTTACAAGGTACTGTTATCACAATATGACATATTTCTCAGTATCACTATGTGATACAAATAGAAAGTGCAACATATACTCTATTTTAAATCAGAGTAACAAATCAAATCTTTTTCCAATGTATATCATTTAACCAAAAACTTTATACCCTGTATTTGAAAAACAGTAAAATGCTCTGTTCCTCATTCCAATTCAATCACTTTCTCACTATAAACATGAAAAAATGTCTCTTTTTAAATTTTCAGTCTATTGAAACCAAAGGTCTTCAAATTGTAACCCTTGTAAAGGGTTACCAAACCCTTATTAGGGTTTGAAGAATAACTAAAACAACCAAAAAACTGAATATCGACCAAGGAAGAGATCTTTCTAGTTAGATCTTTTTGGTTAATCCCCTCATAACCTTTTTTTCCGGATATCAAGTAAAACAGAAATTACAAAGATAATAGAATTATTCTTTTTGTTCAAGATCCCTCTTGTTTTTTGTTTTGAAAAAGATAAATCTTTCAACAATAGATAATCCTTTTTTTTTGCTAGAATATCTAAAACAAAATGTTATTGAAAATTTTTTTCAATGCTTTCATTTGATTTCTAGATTCGAGGGAATCAAGTTTCAAACGGATCTACCTTTAAGAAAAACATGAATAATACAAAATAGCTGATTGCCCAACCAGAAAGAAGATATAATCCCACAAAATCTGCCCTAACTTATTATAAGTTGAGTCCCAAATAATAATTAAAGATGATTTGAAATCCGCAAGGTCAATAGACCGAATACTTGCCACATCATCATAAACTGCCCAATCAACATAGAAACTTGACACATTTCATTCTAATGACCATTGTCAAGTGCTGTAAAAAAAATCATTAGTCATGTAAGATCAAAGAATATAATGAATGTCAAGTCATCATATTTCATATCACCGATTTTCCAGATGAACAGTTGGCTAGTGCTTGATTAGCACTTAAAATAACAACCTTCAACATGCCGAGAAGCTAATGTAAAAAATGCCATACACCATAAAATGCTAAATGAACATATGCCGATAGCAATTTTCTTAGTGCTTAATAGTAAATACTTAAGTATTTTATAATAAAGACTTAATAATCAACATATAAAATAATAAATGCCATAAGCACTAGGTGCTAAGTGAAATATAAGCCATGTCAACCTTGCACTATACAGTGTGCCTCATAACCATGCACCATAATGAAATTGTATGAATGATATACAACTCGTCACAATGGAACCCTTTTTGTTATCAAGGACAACTAAGGGGCAATAAACTCCCCATTTGTCCTTGATGGCAAAAAATCATGCCATCATTGACTTTGTAATGCCAAAATACCACTATAAAAAAAGATAAGTCATAGAATACAGAATGCCAAATGCCAATGCCAGACTGCCAATATTAGAATACAAATGCCAAATGCCATGTCAGTAAATATACAAACTATCACAGAAATCACTGAAGTCAAATTACCACTCAAGCTCGTCACATGCCAATATTGTCTGTCAATTATGCTTTCTCCCCCTTTTTGTCTCAAGGATAAAGGGAAAAGCAACAAGGTGCTTCTTGTGGAGAGCTTTTCTCCCCCTCAACATGTTCATGATGTGAGAAGACAAGATGGAGAGAAGACTCCCAACTATTCTCAGAACCTCTCAAATGTTTCTTTAGATAATGCTTTAGTAAATATATCAGCCACTTGTGCCTAAGAAGGTACATATAGAAGTTGAAACTCATTAGCTAACACTTGTTCTCATAGAAAATGTAATTTGATAGAAACATGTTTAGTGAGAGAATGCATGACAGGAATTTTAGAAAGATTGATGGTATTAGTGTTATCACAGAAAATTGAAATTGGCTTAGTAACAGAAATGCCCATATCTATAATTTGATGAGACATCCAAATTAATTGAGTACAACATGTTGTAGCAGCTATGTTCTCAGATTCAGCAGTAGACAAGGTGACACAATCTTGCTTTTTGTTGTACCAGGCAACAAGACAATCTCCTAGAAACAAAACTACACCATTGGTACTTTTTCTATCATCTAGATAGCCAGCCTAGTCAGCACAAGTGAAACCAACAAGAGAAAATTCATTTTTCTAGAGGATACCATAATCCAAAATTGAAAGTTCCTTGAATGTACTTGAAGTTTCTTGTCATAGCATTCAAATGAGATTGTTTAGGGGCAGATTGGAAAATTGAAACCAAACATACTGCATAGATCAAGTTAGGTCTAGATGCAGTCAAATATAGTAAACTACCTATCATGGATCTATACTCTGATTGATTTACCTCAGAAGAATCATCATTCTTAGTCAATTTGCAGCTAGTCTCCATTGGAGTACCAACTGGTTTGCAATCTATCATGTTAAACTTCTTAAGCATTTCTTTTGTGTATTTCATTTGTGACAGAAATATGCCATCTTCAAGCTGCATTACTTGAAGACCAAGAAAAAAGGTTAATTCACCCAATGTGGACATTTCAAATTCAGATTCCGTGAGTTTTGAAAACTTTTTGGACAAGGAATTATTATTGTAGCCAAAAATAATATCATCCACATATACTTCAACAACTAATTTATCATTACCTTCAACCATAACATATAAGTTACTATGAACTCCACCTCTAGTGAATCCATTTGTTGTAAGGTGGGCACCCAACCTAGAGTACCAGGCTCTTGGAGCTTGTTTAAGGCCATAAAGAGCCTTTTTCAACCTATATACATAATCAGGTTTATCTGCAGAGACAAACCCTTCTGGCTATTCCATATACACCTCCTAATCAAGATAACCATTTGGGAATGTTGTTTTAATATCCATTTGATAGATTTTAAAGTTTTTAAAGCAAGAATATGCAAGAAATATTCGTATTGACTCTAGCAGAGAAATAGGTGCAAATGTTTCACTAAAATATACACCTTCTTGTTGTGCATAACCTTTACAAATAAAGCCTACCTTATTCCTAACAACTTTACCAGATTCATCAAGTTTATTTCTGAAAATCCATTTTCCCCCTATGACATTTTTATCATCTGGTCTAGGCACTAGTTCCCAGGTTTTATTCTTTTCTATTTGACTGATTTCATCTCTCATTGCATTTAACCAGCAATCAACAATCAATGCACCAAAGATAAATTTAGGTTCAAAATCAGTTACCAAACAATAATACTCAACCATCTAAGCTTGTTGATTAGTTTTTGCTCTTCTCTTAGTCATGATTCCTGCATTTATGTCACCAATAACCTGACTTTGAGGATATCTTTTTTTAATGATTCTGGAGGGTGTATATAGAGGAATTTCTGCTTTAGGTCTAGATGCAGTTTTAGGACTAGATGCATTCTCTTCATTTGTTATTTCTGCTTCAACAGGCTTAGGAGTTTGATCAAGTCTTATTAGAGTATTCTCCTCAGAATCCTGCACATCATCACTTAGAAACAATTGCTTATAAAATCTTATATTAATTGTTTCAACAATTTTATTCAACCTATTATTGAAACATTTATAAGCTTTGCTATGAGTGGAGTATCCAAGAAAGATACCCTCATTAGTTTTAGTGTCAAAGCTTCCTAGATTTTCTTCATCTCTTTTAATGTAACACTTGCATCCAAAACTCTTAAAATATTTAATAGAAGCAACTTTACCATACCAAAGTTCATATAGAGTGAAGGTAGATTTTGCCCTGATTTGCACACGATTCAGAATATAAATTGCTATGTGAATAACTTCTTTCCAATACCTGACTGGAAGATTTGCTTCATTGAGCATTGTCCGAGCCATTTCTTTGGCTTTTCTATTTTTTCTCTCAACCACTCCATTCTATTGAGGTGTTCGAGCATCGGCATATTGTCTTTTAATGCCATGAATTTCACAGTAATCTATGAATTCTTGTGATGGAAACTCACCACCTTTATCTGATCTTAAGCATTTTAATTTCAGATCAGTTTCACGTTCAACCATTTTCTTGAAAATTTTAAATCTGTTAAATGCTTCAGATTTGTGTTTGAGAAAAGTGACCCATACCATTCTTGTACAATCATCCTCAAAGAGCATGAAGTATTTTTCACCATTGATGGATTGTGTTTTTGTTGGACCACATAAATCTGTGTGAACTAGTTGTAATGGTCTGGTAGAATAGTGTTCTTTAGATTTAAAAGATACTTTTGTCTGTTTGCCTTTCAGACACTCTTTGCACACAAAGTTTGTTGGTTTACTCAAGATGGGTAAGCCTCTGACATTCTAATTCTTGCTGATTCAAACTAGATTATCAAAGTTCACATGCCCCAAGCGCTTGTGCCACAACTAGTTTTCATCTACTTGACCCATAAGGAACATGCCTTCATTGTTTTCATAGTTTGAGGAGTCAAGCAAGTTGTAAATATTGCCAATTATTCTTAAACCAGCAACAATAATTTTACCAGATTTATTTTTGATAGCACAACCTCGAGAACTAAAAGTTACATTATAACCATTGTCACAGATTTGACCGACACTCAACAAATTATATTTTAATCCTTCAATAAAATATACATCATGGATTGGAGTATCATCATTTAGTAGAAGGGTACCCTTACCTCTGACAAAGGCTCCTGAATTATCACCAAATCTTACAAAACCTTCATCAAAATCTTGCAAGTGAAGGAATTTATTTCTGTCTCTTGTTATATGGTGTGAACAACCACTATCCAACACCCACATTGATTTCTTATTTGATAGAAGTACAATTTGCATAATCATTGATTGTTCAGTGCTAGGTAAAAACTTTTGTTTCCACACCTTATCAATGTTTGGCTTTGATTTGCACTGAGTAGAGGTATGTCCAAAGGTGTTACATTTAATGCACTTCACAGTGTTTGGAAATCCATAGGCTTGTTTGTGTCCAAACATAGGAGTTCTATGCTGCAAAAATATGCAAGTGTTTACCTTATGGCCAAACTTATTGCAATAAAAGCAATAGACATGAAAAAAATTGAACCTATATGGTGTCATTCTGTTGTAAGCTTGGATTGCTTTCTGTTTGCAGGCCTAGTAATTTATTTTGATGATTCAGACTTATCAAAACCTATACCAGTCAAATTTTTGTGTTTCTTTCGCTTGGTCAAGATATAATTCAAATGCATGGTACTTTCATATTGTTCAATCTCTTTTTTCAGTTTTATTGTTTGTTGTTTTAAAGTTTCAATTTTCTTTTCTCCTTCATCAAGAAGAGATTTCAGGTTTGTAATTGCCAAGTTTGAGTCATTCAAATCAAATTGTAGGATCTGATTTGAGCTTTTGTGAGAAGCTACAAGCTTCTTTAATCTCTTGATTTCTTTGAGATCACAAAGTAACTCTCTTTCAATATCAACTTCACTTTGATCCAAATCATCAAGTTTATTTTATGTTTTGCTAATCAGGTCTTTGTTTGAAGAAGTTTCTATCTTTGCCATGAACAAAGTCTCATCACCTTCACAATGTGAGTCATCTATTTCAACTTCAGAGTCTTCTTTAGTAAAGAGACTCTTCTTTTTCTTGAATAAAATAAACTTCTTTTTAGGATTCCACGTTTTCTTTTTGTAGAAATTTTCTAGTTTTAGTCTTCACTATTTTGATCACTCAGAGGGCATTAAGCAGCAAAGTGTCCATTTTTGCCACAATTAAAGCATTTAAAGGGCAATTTTCCCTTATACTTCTTTTTCAACTTTCTAACAAGTAGGGCTTCTATAGCATCTGAAATTTCAGATTCACTATTAGGTTCTTCTTTCTTTTCAACTTTGAAAGTAGTCTTTTTAAAAGTGGAAGGATTACTACCTATACTCATTTCATAGGCTGTGAGTATGCTTTGTAAGCTATCAAAATACATTGAAGAAAAAATCTTCTTTTCTTCTAAGGTTGAAACCTTAGTTTCAAATTTAGGTAACAAGGTTCGAATGACCTTCCTAACAACATCTTTTTCATCAATAATTTCACCAAGAACTCTTCTAGAGTTTACAACTTCATCTATTCTCAGAAAATAAGTTGCAATAGTCTCATCTTCTTTCATTATCAAAGACTCAAATTGATTTTTGAGGGTGAGAATCTTAGATTCTTTGACCTTTGCATCCCCTTGATAAAAAGTTTCTATAGTCACATAAATCTGTCCACTTAATTAAATGAATATTTACCATTTATTTGATTATTTAACCACTAGTTATTAGTTAATTAAATTAACATTTAATTAATTTTGTCCTCAATCCTTCTGCTATTAATTAAATAAATTATCCAATTTATTTAAATTAATTCATTAAAACTATATCCCAAATGAATTAAATAAATGAAACACATTTATTTGATCTACCCCCTTTTCCTCTAAATAAATAATAAAACATTTATTTAAATCCCTAAATTCCCCCCCCCCCACTTGCATTCCCCTACAAATGCAAGTTGCACCTATTTTGTTGAAATAAATGAATTTTATTTCAATTAAAATCCTATTTTCCATCACCCATCAAACTCAGTTGCATCCTAAATCCCCTTTTAGACTCTTCTAACCACTTTCTAAATTATTCTAAACCATTCTTAATTAGCTTAATCTATTTCCTAAATATTGTCACATTCCTAAGCAACTTGAAGTCACTTATCAAAGCCTCAAAGTCTTTGAAAAGCATTAAATGCTTTATGTCTCCAACAAGTTAACCCCTAAAGTCTTCCAAATCATTAATGGCTCTTACATGAGCATTAATGGTTAACTCAACTCACCCACATGGTTAGAGACTTTCCCTCTAACTCAGCCTCTATTTAACTCATGGTTCTCTTCAAGCATTCATTGTTTTGACCATGGTTATCCTCACTAACTCTTGCATAAGATTTTATCCATTGGATAAAGGCATTATTCACTAGATAATAAATTTATTCATTCAACTCAAGCCTAACCTTACCTCCCATGCTAACCTTCATGTCATCTCAAGCATTTAATGCTTCTTCCCTCTCCTCTCAAGCCATCTCATATTGACATTTGTCATCTTGGGATTGGGTTGAAATCCCTCACATGGATCACAAACCCATCAATCCTAGCCCTTGTTGAGATCACTCAATCTCAACCATCCATTTCTCTTTTTTTCCTATAAATAGAGCCCATTCCTTCATAATCTAGATCCATAAATCTTGTATGCATCTAAGTTATAGTGAATTTAAGAGAGAACATTTAGGAACATAGTTACTTTGTTCTTCTTTTGGTTAAAATTAATATAGCTCAAATTAACTCATTTATCTCATATTAAGCTTGTATTTGCATAATCTCATAATCATTTTCAATCTTGAATCTCCATAAGACTTCCATAGTAGTACAAAACTAAGAGCTACACTCATGTGGAACATGGAGAGGAGAGGAACAAGGGAGGATCAACTGTGAACATCTTGGTTAGCATTTGGAGTGTAGTGTATCTCTTTTGTATTTGCATGTGCTTTCCATTACAAGTTTAATATCTCTCTTGATATGCTTGCTTAGGATAGCCTTTCATTTTTGACACTAAAACTAATGTTTGAATTGCTTCTTGTGTTGTGTGTTCCTAACGAATCCTTTTTGTAGAGCATCATTTGGTGAACTCGACGTGAATCGAACACGCAAGCTTTTGATTTGTTAAAACTACTAACTTTTTAAATTGTTGAAATTTCCACATAGGTTGTGCTTTAGCGCTATTGAAAACGCTTTAGCGCATTTGAAAGCTAGAGTTTTAGTGCTTCTATTTTTCATTTAGCAATTTTATCTATAGATTAGCACTACTGTTTGTTAAATAGCACTATTGTAATGTTAGTTTTAATTCTGTAAAAAAAATTATTATAGCGCAAAGTTGCATGCTTTTGTTCTAAAGTTGTGCTTTTGTCCCATAGTTATTTTGCTTTTGTTCTAAAGTCCCACTTTTGTCCCATAGTTGTTGCGCTTTTGTTCTAAAGTTGTGCTTTTGTTCTAGAGAACTCAAAATTGTAACTGAAAAATTGAATTTAGGCTTGTGGAAGCCCACATAAGATTTAAGATTTTTCTAACTTCTTTATTTGCAGGTTTTTAATGATTTCTTATAGGGTGGAGCAGTTTAATTTAGAATTTTTTATTTTGTTTTTAACTTCTTTTCTAAATTTTTTAAAAAAAGAATTCATATTTCCTTTTTTTGGGTAAAAAAAAGCTCACATTTTAGTTTTTGGTGTTTTAAAACAAATTAAACCTTATCTTTTTGGGCTTAAATAGAACTTCATTTTGCAAAGTTAAAAAGGGCAACAGATCAAACAAACAAAATTTGCTTTCTTGCAAGTTAGGGACAAACATTTCATTTGGGGCTTAAAACAAACAAACAACTTTCATTTCTTGTAAGGATAAAATTCACAATCAACATTCATTTTTGCAAGTTAAAAAGAACAAACAACTTGTCCATTTCTGTTTACAAAAAATGATTTTCCTTAAGCAAACATGCTTCAATTTGGTTGACCAGGATTTTCACTTTCCTAGTTAGACAACATATTGCTTTGAAGGATTAAAATGAACACCATGTTTGTCAGAGCAACATATCCAAATAACATTTAAATCACATTGCAATAAAATCAGTTAAAAATAACAAGTGCTTTCAGTGTTTGACACACTTGTGCAAAAATTTGTAGAGTGGTCCTACTTCTAACACACACTATCCTCTCCCTTGGCTCTCGTGGTCCTAGGTGCAAGAGACAAGTGTCAGTAATGCTCAATTTTTTTTATTTTTAAGAGAGGTCTACCAAGAGACACATCACTCTTGGGAACGACCTCGTGCGCTAAATCCTTCAAGCTGCTATAGAAATCAGGTATGAGTGAAAGCTATAGCCTTGGGTATAGCTATTCCTATAGTGTAACTTTCCAAAAGGACATATGGGCCCCACCACAAGTTACAAGGCTCTTAAGTGAGTCACTGCAAAATGAACTTATGTCCAAAAACATTGAACATTACTAGACACATTTTTATATAGAAGCCTACCTGTTCTATTGGTTGAGGATATTTGTGAGAAGTTTAGTGCAAGAGCATAGATGGTTTTGCTCCCAAGATACTCACCACACATATTTCCTTAAGTAGAAACAAGGATTTTTGAAAGGCTACTTGTAGCTTGATAAAAGTGGTGACTCCTCCATCATAGGGAACATCTTTTGGTTATGCTCGTGCAACACTTAGTATATCATATCCTTACCTGCCACAACAAGATTCATAAGGTATGTAGTACCAAAGTTGAATAAATATCAAGATGTGGGTTGAAAATATCGCAACTGGCCAATTGACCTTAGGGATAAAAAGTGCTTGACTTATCTTCGCCTTGTGTAAGACCAGTAACAATTTAAAGCCAACTTTAGGCATTGGGAACACTAAAATACATTTTTCAAAAGGGGTCAATAAAAGTTCATGATTGGGTTGATTTAGACCCACACCTGTTTTTGCCTTTTATTGAAAAGAGGCAAGGTTATTGTGCTTGTGTGCTTGCCTTGTTTTCTTGTTAGAGAATTTCAAAAACAAATTTAAACTAAGTATTCATCCAACACAATTTTACATCAACATTGACCAACAAAAACAAACATCAAACATAGTGAAACAAAGTATCAATTTGTATGACCATCACTCACATTTTGAGAAAGAGGAGTCTTCATCAAAAGGCCACATTGAAAAAGAGACAATTGAGTTCAAAAGCTCTTATCAAAAGAAGGAAGTTTTTTTATATCAATAGACAAATTTTTCTCTCACATAGAGCCTTCTTGCACCATATTCACTTGTATCTTCAAGGCAAATCTAATGAATTTGACAAAGAGCCTTTGAACAAATAGAGCGTTTACTCATTATAGAGCCTTAAGTTTTCACAAAAACAAAGGGGGCAAGATCAACACTGCTTTCTTTCCAAACATCTGTATCACCTACAACGTAGCTCGAGGAGAACCACCAACTCCTAAGAGAGAGGAAGAAGTAGAAACCCCCTTTGTGACAGAAATTTTTTATTGAGGTCCATATTCTATCCACTTTCACCTTCATACATCACAAATCCATTCAACTCTCAAAACACAAAAAAGGTCTTGTCCTAAGTTCTTTTAAATATTGCTTAAATCAAACCAACAAATCACTATTAGCATGTTTCTACATCTAGGATCAATCATCCTAAGAGGCATTTCTACACATGTTAAAACTAGTTTATGAGTGCATCCTCTCATTGCTAGGTAGCTTGGTTTATAACACATCTCAAACCTTTTTATACCTTATCACATCAAAATGGTTGAAAACACAAGAGCAATTCACAAAGAACTTTGGTAACATCCAACCTTTCAGTGTTAGAGATCCATCTTCTCAAAATTTCACAAAACACTTATCTCCCATCAAACATTTCATCACCACCTCATAATCACTTTCACAAAATCTCAAACTTTCAACAACATGGCTCAAACAAGATCAATGAGAAACCGAAAACCAGAAATTGAAGAGGAGGAAGAAAACCTCAACGATTTTCATGAGGCCTTTGGAGGAGGCACAAATGCTAAAGATCCCTAATCATCAAGGGAATCCTCCTCAATGGTTCATTCATCCATTCCTTATCTTTCTATACATTGGGGCAACCAAATACATCTTTCTTCTAATCCAAAAAGCTCCAAAAATTGAAATATCCAAAAATCAAAGTTAAAAAAAAATTGACAAATCAAATAGAAATTGAAAATCAAAGCATGAACGCATGGCTCATCCATGAATTCAACAACAAGAAGACTCTCAAAGTCTGCAATCAAAATAATCATGTGTTGTTAATCAATTCATCACTCAAAATCTATCGACATCAACATGTCTTATATAGGGATGGGTACACTCGAAACCAGATAGATTGGTCTTATATGAGGTACTCACTCTTTGAAACTAGACATTCCTATCAATCACCGAGTCTTGATAATCAATCCATCTATCACCATAAACATCAACATGTCTTATACAAGGACAGGTACACTTGAAACTAGACAGATCGGTCTTATACAATGTACTCACTCTTTGAAACCAGACATTTTTATTAATCATCAAACAAAACAAAACAATGACATAGATTAGTATGACTGCTGGATTTTGTTCTAGTTAGCCTTATCTTTATCAGTATGACATTCTAGCATCTCATATCATACATCTCATATCATACATCTCATTTTCAAGGTACATCTCATAATCATCATCTAGTCACCTTAATCTTGCATCCATCACATGCACATCTATCACATCATCATGGAATATTTATTTACTTTCATATCTTCATCATTATTCCAACTCTCATCTACCATG